>NW_024404503.1:187489-318779 GCF_905171775.1 Rana temporaria
CCCCGGCGGCGGCCGCGGTATTGCATCTTAAGATCCGACAGTGTAAAACAATTACACCTGTCGGATCTTAGGGCTATCTATACGTAACTGATTCTATGAATCAGTCGCATAGATACTCTGAGAGATACGACGGCGTATCTGAGATACGACGGCGTTATCTGAGATACTCCGCGTATCTCTTTTGTGAATCTGGGCCCAAGTGTTTTATATTGTCTGTCTAATTTATGTAATGGAGGGTAAGTTTGTACAGCACATTCAGGAGCAGTGAGTCTTATCTAGAGACCCCAGTATCTGCTTTATGCAGACAGAGAACATGTGTGAACTAGCCTGCAGCAAAATACCATTACATATCAGAGCAACACGTAAGAAACCCTTTCATATCTGAGCTTTCCTGCCATCTTCCCCAGAGTTTTGTGTAATGAATGATCGCTTCTGCTTTTGTGAGTGCCTTAGGCCCCTTTCACACGATCGGACCGTTCAGGTCCACCTGTCAGTTTTGACGGCTGATCCATGCAGTCCTATGGAGCGTCGGATGTCAGCGGAGACATGTCCGCTGACATCCAACCCGTCCATGGCGGATCGAATGAGATCTGATGAAAATGGACACGCTGTCCGTTTTCATTAGATCTCCCCATAGGAGACAGCGGCGCTGCACAAGCCCCTCCCTTCTTACTGAGTAGGGAGGGACTTGACATCCACCGGCTCAGCGGAGATCAGCAGAGAGACCTCTTTTTTTTTTTTTTGTAAAGCATAAACAATTATTACAAGCATGTTATAAACAAAGAAAATATCTGATATATTTATACCTATAACCTAATAAAAAAAATTTTTATGGGGATTTTTTTATTTTATTTTTTATACAATTTTTTTTTTCAAATCGTTAACTAATACAAAAACCCCTATATATAAAGAAAAAATATGTTACGCTATAGTGATCATTACCACATATTTATTACCATCTTCACCATCTTCATTACCCTGAAAGTTATAACAACTCTTCAAGGTTAATGAACCAAAAAATATATTTTTCATCTTCTTTTTTTTAACAAACAGAAGTGCGAAGAATGGGAGAGGATCAGGAGTTAACAGAGGATGGGACAAGGAAATGATTTCATTAAAAATAAATTACAGATACATGGAGTAGTAGATCTGTATGGATTATGTAAAATTTTATATATTTAGTGTCATGAAAAAAAAAAAAAAAATCCGGCCTCCAACCGTTTCCCCAAATAGCCGGCCAGCTCCACCTTTTTGGTTAGATGGTCTGAGAGCCTCCACCCGAGCGCCAGAGGCTACATCAGGGTGAAGGGACTCCACCTTTGATGGTAATTGTCTGGAGTATATATATATATATATATATATATATATATATATATATATACACACATTAGGATCAAGCGACCCCTTTTTATATATTTTAAATTTAATTTTTATAAATAAATGTGTTTTTTTTTTTTTTTGCAAAGTATAAACACTTATCATTAAAAGCATGCTATATACAAATAAAATATCTTATATTTATACCTATAAACTTATAAAAAACATTTTTTTTTTTTATGGGGGATTTTTTTTTTTTTTTTGTACATTTTTTTTTTTTAATAAAACAAAAACCTCTATATATAATGAAGAAAGATGTTACGCTATAGGGTATCTTCAAGGTTAATGAACCGAAAAATACCATTTTCATCTTCTTCAACATCAAACTTTTACCTTCTGGCCTCTGCGATGTTAAAGAACCACAGAGGACCATTTCCAACACGCTGAATGACAGACCTGGACATTATACGGTTAATGGTCCACATATAACCATGTCCATCACCCTGAAGTACAAACCTGTACAACATCAAGTCTCTGTACCTGTACCATACATTACCATCTAGGTCAACCTGAGTTTCCAACCTGTGGTCGGTCAAGGCGTCCATGTTGAACTGGATTCTCCGGCCCGGTTGGGGGATGGGAGCTCGGCACAGTGGACAGGTTGACCTTTCCTCCATCCACCGCTGAATGCAGCCCGTATGAAATTTGTGGGTGCAGGTGAGAATGGCTGTTTCTCCAAACTCCATCTCTGCAAAACAAATTGCACAGCTCACCTGCTACCTCGCCACGCGGCTCCATGGCCGGCGGCGGTGCTGGGAGTTGTTCAACGGGCCTGACGCGTTGTCTTGGCGAACGGCTCCTGTCCTCTTGTCTCCGCCGACGTAGGGCCCTGGATCTCGTCGGTGGGCGATTGGTTCGTCGTCGCCGTCCTGACGTGAGCGTCGTCGGCGGGATGTTGGACGAGGCATCCTGTTGGTGTTGGAAGCCTGAAAAAGGTAAAAAACATATAATTTTAATAAGAATATTATAATAAGAGTTAGTAATAGTGATAAATATCAATGAAAATTATACAAATTGCGGTTATTCACCGTAAGTCGCTGAAAATCGCAGTGAAATACAGGGGATATCTCTCTGAATGTCACTCCGGCAACTTACTAAGGAGAAGTGAGCCGAGAGGTCCTCAGACTGAAGTGATCAACAACCTGTGACCAATCACAGCGCCTCACACTGAAGTAGACAACCTGATACCCCCTCACACCAACAGTCATATAACACAAACCCTTATCAATTTTAGATCATTTTATTGATTTTACTTATAATTAAACAGTATTGGGTGATTTTAATGGTTATTATTGAATTTGGCCACAAGATGGCAATCTCTGTTATCACCCCGTTTCACTCATCTGCCCCCCATCACCCCCCATTCACTTATCTGCCCCCCATCACCCCCCCATTCACTTATCTGCCCCCCATCACCCCCCATTCACTTATCTTCTCCCCCCCATTCACTTATCTGCCCCCCATCATTCCCCCGTGCACTCATTTGCCCCCCATCACCCCCCATTCACTTATGTGCCCCCCATCACCCCCCATTCACTTATCTGCCCCCCCCCCATCATTCCCCCATGCACTCATCTGCCCTCCATTCACACACACCCCCCCCCCCCCCACCATCCATTACCCCCTGAATCAGTTAGGCACCAATTCCCAATAAGTATTTCCTGTATTACTTTTGGTGACATTTGAATTGTCAGTGTGAAGTTTTGTGGGTTCAGCTGACATTTCTATTCCCTCCATGTGATCCTCCTGGGAGGAGTCTGTTTTTTTTATCAGCAGAACAAGCTGTCATGCAGATGTAGCAGTTAGAGGGTTGAGACAAACCATTTTTTGCCACTGAGGTGATTGCAATGATCGGCTCTTTTATTTATTCATTCATGTAAAACCTTTATCCCAAAATATCTTTCTCTAACTGCTTGTGAGTCTAAAGTGTGACCTGGAGATTGGCTTCAATTTGCTAGTGTATCTAAATCTGCTAGTACATCTAATACCCCCCTCCTTCCCAGACCAACAATGCTGCTGTCCTAAGGTGTGCCCCCTGTGCTCCTTCATCCAGAGTGTGGGCACTCTAGTACAGGATATGTGTTACTGGTCAGGTTACCCAGGGGAAAAGCCTTACAAAAGAAAAGGAATACAGCCACCACTAATGATTACAATAGATGACATCCAATCAGACGGCGTTTAATGCGTTTTTGGCATGTTCCGGTGTGTGTTTGATGTGTTTTTTTTCAGTTTTTCACTGTATTGGGGCCCGGTGCATTTCAATGCATTCCAGTGCGCTTTTTTTATGCGTTTTATTGCCTTCCAGTGCAGCAAAAATGCAGCATTTGTTTTTTCTGGAGCTGGAAAGCCCCGATGCGCTGCACTGCTGTGACTGATGTCATTGGAAACCATATAATCTACTTTCCAATGCGACTGGGGAAAAAACGCACTGGACTGTACAGTATGTGGTGTAAATCACTTTTTTTTCTCCCGGACATTAACCACTTCAGCTCCGGAAAATTTACCCCCCCCCTTCATGACCAGGCCATTTTTTTGCGATAGGGCACTGCGTTATTTTAACTAACAATTGCGCAGTCGTGTGACTCTGTACCCAAACAAAACGTATAACCCCCCCCCCCCCCCCCACAAATAGAGCTTTCTTTTGGTGGTATTTGATCACCTCTGCGTTTTTTTTGTTTGTTTTTTCTACTAGAAACAAAAAAAGACAACTTTGGAAAAATAAATATTTTTTGCTTTGTGCTATAAGGGCCGGTTCACACTGGTGCGCTTTGCGAGATCGCACATGATTCGCATCGCACTGCAAATCACATGCGATGTCTATGCGATTTCAGACGTACAGATAGTATGGCTGAAATCACATCACATTCGGACTAAACTCGCACAGGACCCTTTCTTTGGTCCGCACCAGAAATCGGATTGCAGGGATGTTCACACCTATGCGATCCGATTCATGTCCGAACTGACAGGTCGCAGTGCAATAAGTGAGCTGAAATGTCATTACAATGTATTGACCCTCCCAGCAGTTCGCATATGGCGGTGTGAGCTGCCGTGCGAGTCGGGTGCGATGCGGGAACCCACAGTGGATTTGCAGGGTGTGAACCCGGCCTTACACGCATCCAATAAAAATGTAAAAAATTCCATTTCATTATCAGTTTAGGCCAATATGTTTTCTGCTACATATTTTTAGTACAAAATCCCAATAAGCCAATATTGATTGGTTTGTACAAAAGTTATTGTGTTTATAGACTATGGCAGGGTTCGACAAAATCCGGGCGCCAGGCAAGTGTGACTAGAATTAGCGACCTGGCACCTGGGGCAGCACAGCTGTGTCTCTGTGCGCCCCCACCTCCCCCGCCACGCGATCACGTCGGGCTGCGCCGGCCGGTAATTGAGGCCGTGGCTTTGCGGCCTTCTACAAGCCTATGCTTCCTTCTGTGATCTGGCGTCATCTTGTGGTGGCTGTTGGTATGTCAAGACAACCAGCAATGCTAATAGAGCTTCCCCTGTCTGTTTTCACTGCCATCCTTCCCTCTAATTAGAACCCCTAAACATATTGGGCCAGATTCACGTAGCGCAGCGGATCTATAGATCCGCTCGATCTACGTGAATTAAGATCCGCTCCCGCAAGTTTAGGAGGCAAGTGGCTAATTCACAAACCACTTACCTCCAAACTTGCGACGGCGGATCCTAAATCCCCCGGCGGAATTCAAATTCCGCGGCTAGGGGAGTGTACTATTTAAATCAGGCGCGTTCCCGCGCCGATTTAAATGCGCATGCGCCGTCCGGGGAATTTCCCGGCGTGCATTGCTCCCACTGACGTCACTAGGACGTCAGTGGTTTCGACGTGAGCGGGACTTGCGACGCGCGTGTTCGTGAATCGGCGTATGCAAACGACGTTGGAAAATTCAAATTCGACGCGGGAACGCCGGCTATACTTAACATTGGCTGCGCCTGATGAAAGCAGGGGTAAGTATACGACGGGGAAAACCGCTACGGAAACGACGTAAGAACACTGCGACGGGTCCGCGTACGTTCGTGAATTTGCGTATCTCGCTGATTTACATATTATTTATCGTAAATCAGCGGGAACGCCCCCGGCGCCATTTTTAAATCGAAAAAAAGATCCGACAGTGTAACACAGTTACACCTGTCAGATCTAAGCCCTATCTATGCGTATCTGATTCTATGAATCAGGCGCATAGATAGGACCAGTGTAAGTCAGAGATATGATGGTGTATCTGTAGATACACCGTCGTATCTCTTTGTGAATCTGGCCCATTATATATATATTTTTATTCTAACTCCCTAGAGAATAAAATGGCGGTCATTGCAATACTTTCTGTTACACCGTATTTGCGCAGAGATCTTACAAGTGCACCTTTTTGGGAAAAAATACACTTTTTTTAATAAAAAAAAATAAGACAACAGTAAAGTTAGCCCAATTTTTTGTGAAAGATAGTGTTACGCCGAGTAAATTGATACCCAACATGTCACGTTTCAAAATTGCGTCCGCTCGTGGAATGGCGACACACTTTTACCCTTAAAAAAATTCTACAGGTTGCATGCTTTGATTTAGAGGAGGTCTAGGGCTAGAATTATTGCTCTCGCTCTACCAATCGCGGCGATACCTTACATGTGTGGTTTAAACACTGCTTTTTAATGCGGGTGCTTCTGCGCGCGAGCTCGGCGGGACGGGGCGCGTTCCTGGCTCCTAACTTTTTTAGCTGGCTCCTAGATTCCAAGCAAATTTGTCAAACCCTGGACTATGGAATATATTTATGTAATTTTTATTGTTTTACTAATAATGGCGGTGATCAGTGACCTATAGCGAGACTGCGATATTGCAGCAGAAAAATTGGACACCTTTCAAACTTTTACCACATTTTTGGGAACCAGTGACACCAATACAGTGATCAGTGCTAAAAATATGCACTGTCACTGTACTAATGACACTGACAGGGAAGGGTTTACCATCTTGGGCGATCAAAGGGTTAAATGTGTAACCAACGTGTGTTCCTGTGTGTGTTCTGTTCTGTTTTCTACTTCCTGCTTTGCAGGGAGAAACAAACCGCACATTGCTGCTATCAGAAGAGATTACATCGGAAGATCTTCGGGTGCAACGACCAATCAGCAGGCTGCACCCTCTGATTGGTTGGTACTGCAGCACAGCTGATGGCATCGGCAATGTACTGGTGTTCTCTCTACCCTACTAGAACAGCTGCGGTCTATCTACGGTGGGTGGTCTGCAAGCGGTTAAAGTTCACCTTTGGGAACATGTTACATGGTCCACCTGATTTTAGGGTGGAATATGTAACCCGTTTCCAGTGCTGTAGCTGCCCTACAAAGTCCACACCTCATCAGTGCCACCTATCTGTGCCCATCAGTACTGCATATTAGTGTCACTGTCACATGACATAAAAAAAAGTATCGGTATTGGCAAGTATTTGATAAAAAAAAATGATCAGTACTTGTACTCCGTCTTAAAGTGGTATTGGCGCAACCCTCTTTAAAGATGGAAGAAGAGGGGACACTTTTTATTTTTGGATAGAGCTGGAGAGGGTTATAACTAGGGTTGTCCCGATACCGATACTAGTATCGGTATCGGGACCGATTCCGAGTATTTGCGGGAGTACTCATACTCCCGCAAATACCCCCGATACCGAAATAGAATACTCCCCCCCCCGCCGCCGCCTCCGTTACGCCGCATCCCGCCGCCGTTACGTCGCATCCCGCCGCATCTGCGCTGCCGCCGACTGTTTAACACGTGCGGGAAGTGTAATGATTGGCGCGTATAGACACTCCCCCTTGCTCGGGTGAACTGTCCAATCCCGAGCAAGGGGGAGTGTCTGTACGCAGCGCGGCACGAATCATTACAGCTGTAATGATTGGTGCCGCGTATAGACACTCCCCCTTGCTCGGGTGGGGGGAGACAATGGCTGTATATGGGGGGAGACAATGGCTGGATATGGGGGGAGACAATGGCTGGATATGGGGGGAGACAAAGGCTGGATATGGGGGGAGACAAAGGCTGGATATGGGGGGAGACAAAGGCTGTATATGGGGGGAGACAATGGCTGGATATGGTGGGAGACATTGCTGCATGGGGGAAGACAATGGCTGGATATGGGGGGAGACAATGGCTGGATATGGGGGAAGACAATGGCTGGATATGGGGGGAGACAAAGGCTGGATATGGGGGGAGACAAAGGCTGTATATGGGGGGAGACAATGGCTGTATATGGGGGGAGACAATGGCTGGATATGGTGGGAGACATTGCTGCATGGGGGAAGACAATGGTTGGATATGGGGGAAGACAAAGGCTGGATATGGGGGGAGACAAAGGCTGGATATGGGGGGGAGACAATGGCTGTATATGGGGGGAGACAATGGCTGTATATGGGGGGGAGACAATGGCTGGATATGGTGGGAGACATTGCTGCATGGGGGAAGACAATGGTTGGATATGGGGGAAGACAATGGTTGGATATGGGGGAAGACAAAGGCTGGATATGGGGGGAGACAATGGCTGTATATGGGGGGAGACAATGGCTGTATATGGGGGGAGACAATGGCTGGATATGGGGGGGGACATGGCTGGATATGGGGGGGGACATGGCTGCATCTGTGGGGGGACATGGCTGCATATGGAGACACATTTAAAAAAAAGTATCGGTATTCGGTATCGGCGACTACTTAAAAACTCGGTACTCGTACTCAGTCCTAAAAAAGTGGTATCGGGACAACCCTAGTTATAACCCCTGTCAGGTTTTTTTTTCACCATTTTGGAGATTTTCTCTCACTTCCTGTCCCATAGCCAAACAGGATGTGAGAGGAAGCATACAGTGCCGCCAGACCTTCAGAGCCCATGCTGTAAATGGCGGCTTCTACGCCCATTGCGCAGGAGTGACATCATAGCGCCCCTGGCCACTCATGTATCCGGAGACCACGAACCCGGAAGAATGACCAGGTGAAGATGGAAGTCCTGTCAGCAGTGAAAGCGCGACACTGGAGGGCTTCATTTTAAGGTTAGTCTCTATTAAAGTTCTAGTATACGATACATACTAGCACATTATGACATTGCCTTACAGGGGAAGTTTTTTACGTACAGGGAGTGCAGAATTATTAGGCAAGTTGTATTTTTGAGGATTAATTTTATTATTGAACAACAACCATGTTCTCAATGAACCCAAAAAACTCATTAATATCAAAGCTGAATATTTTTGGAAGTAGTTTTTAGTTTGTTTTTAGTTTTAGCTATTTTAGGGGGATATCTGTGTGTGCAGGTGACTATTACTGTGCATAATTATTAGGCAACTTAACAAAAAAAAAATATATACCCATTTCAATTATTTATTTTTACCAGTGAAACCAATATAACATTTCAACATTCACAAATATACATTTCTGACATTCAAAAACAAAACAAAAACAAATCAGTGACCAATATAGCCACCTTTCTTTGCAAGGACACTCAAAAGCCTGCCATCCATGGATTCTGTCAGTGTTTTGATCTGTTCACCATCAACATTGCAGCAGCAACCACAGCCTCCCAGACACTGTTCAGAGAGGTGTACTGTTTTCCCTCCTTGTAAATCTCACATTTGATGATGGACCACAGGTTCTCAATGGGGGTCAGATCAGGTGAACAAGGAGGCCATGTCATTAGATTTTCTTATTTTATACTCTTTCTTGCCAGCCACGCTGTGGAGTACTTGGACGCGTGTGCTGGAGCATTGTCCTGCATGAAAATCATGTTTTTCTTGAAGGATGCAGACTTCTTCCTGTACCACTGCTTGAAGAAGGTGTCTTCCAGAAACTGGCAGTAGGACTGGGAGTTGAGCTTGACTCCATCCTCAACCCGAAAAGGCCCCACAAGCTCATCTTTGATGATACCAGCCCAAACCAGTACTCCACCTCCACCTTGCTGGCGTCTGAGTCGGACTGGAGCTCTCTGCCCTTTACCAATCCAGCCACGGGCCCATCCATCTGGCCCATCAAGACTCACTCTCATTTCATCAGTCCATAAAACCTTAGAAAAATCAGTCTTGAGATATTTCTTGGCCCAGTCTTGACGTTTCAGCTTGTGTGTTTTGTTCAGTGGTGGTCGTCTTTCAGCCTTTCTTACCTTGGCCATGTCTCTGAGTATTGCACACCTTGTGCTTTTGGGCACTCCAGTGATGTTGCAGCTCTGAAATATGGCCAAACTGGTGGCAAGTGGCATCTTGGCAGCTGCACGCTTGACTTTTCTCAGTTCATGGGTAGTTATTTTGCGCCTTGGTTTTTCCACACGCTTTTTGCGACCCTGTTGACTATTTTGAATGAAACGCTTGATTGTTCGATGATCACGCTTCAGAAGCTTTGCAATTTTAAGAGTGCTGCATCCCTCTGCAAGATATCTCACTATTTTTGACTTTTCTGAGCCTGTCAAGTCCTTCTTTTGACCCATTTTGCCAAAGGAAAGGAAGTTGCCTAATAATTATGCACACCTGATATAGGGTGTTGATGTCATTAGACCACACCCCTTCTCATTACAGAGATGCACATCACCTAATATGCTTAATTGGTAGTAGGCTTTCGAGCCTATACAGCTTGGAGTAAGACAACATGCATAAAGAGGATGATGTGGTCAAAATACTCATTTGCCTAATAATTCTGCACTCCCTGTATTTTTTTTTTTACTGCAGTTTATTACCCCAGAACTGGTTTCCCCATTGGAAGATTTCTTCCCTATTACTTTTCTGGGGACCACCCAAAATGTGGAATTTTCTTTACTTGCAATGATGATGGTAAACAGGACTAATAGAGAGGAGGAGTCTCCTTAAAGAGGAGCTCCGCCCACATTTTACACTCCTCACCACCCAGCACTAATGTGTACCCTTAAAACAAATTGGCATTTTTTTTTTAGTGATCAATTACTTATTTTTTCAGCATTTCTTTCTTCACTTCCTCCTTTAATTTCCCGGCTTTGCATTGGCTCCTGGGAGATGTGTGTCATCAATCCCAGGAGGCAGGAGGAGAGGTTTCCATAGCAACTTCCTCCAACGCTGCCGTTGCTTTGGAAACCTGACCTACAAGCAATTAGGCTTGCTTGCGCTGCACTGCGTATGTGCGAGATCGGCAGGTGCATGCTGGGTAGCCAGCATGCACGGAATACAGGAAGGACAGTACGGCGTCAGACGCCCACACAGGAGATGGCCGCGGTCTGCTGAGACTTCACAAAGTAAGAAAACAAAGCTGCACAAATACTAAACGCCTCTTCGTTTACAGCACACCTTTATTAGACTACACTAAGCATGAGTATTAGAGGGGTATCTTTATCTAAAAAGTAAAATTTCCACCAGAACACCGCTTTAACGGCAATAAAAACTGACAGGGGTTCTAATCCACCTCCACTCTATTCAAAAAAACAGATTTTGCCTTTAGGCCTGGTTCACACCTATGCAGTTTGCCTTTGATCTGGTTCTGCAGCACGCTTTGCGTTTTTTGTACACGTGCTTTTGATGCATCCTTTGTGTCTTTTAATGCGTTTTGGGTCTTTTAAAATAATTTAAGGAAAAATGTACAGGCATACCCCGATTTACGGACACTCGCGTTACGTACACTCGTGACTACGGACATACCTGCACATGTACATAAAGTGCCTCACAAGTACAAACATTTCCACGCCATGTCGCCGCGGTAAATGCAGAGAGGTGCTTTGAACCTTATACTGTATAAGTGGGTGCAGAATTAACCACTTCAGCCCTGGAGGATTTGGCTGCCAAATGACCGGGCCACTTTTTGCGATTCGGCGCTGCGTCGCTTTAACTGACAATTGTGCGGTCGTGTGACGTGGCTCCCAAACAAAATTGACGTCCTTTTTTTCCCACAAATAGAGCTTTCTTTTTGATGGTATTTTATCACCTCTGTGGTTTTTATTTTTTGCGCTATAAACAAAAATAGAGCGACAATTATGAAAAAAAAAGCAATATTTTGTACTTTTTGTTATAATATCGCCATTTATTTTTTATTTTTTTTGAAAAAGCAATTTTTTTCTCAGTTTAGGCCGATATGTATTCTACATATTTTTGGTAAGAAAAAAAAAATCGCAATAAGCTTATATTGATTGGTTTGCGCTAAAGTTATAGCGTCTACTGGGGGATAGTTTTATGGCATTTTTATTATTAATAATAATAATAATAATATTATTATTATTATTTTTTTACTAGTAATGGCGGCGATCAGCGATTAACACTTGCAGGGGTGACTAAAACGATCCGCTATAAAGTGTGAGCTGGAGTTTGCCTTAAATGTATTGCAGATTTAAATACAGAAAATAAATTAAACACTTCCCTCCTCCCAGACTGACATTGGTGCTTTCTGCTGTGCCTCCTGTTCTTATTCATCCAGAGTCGTGTATCTAATATAGGAGGTGTTACTGGCTAGATCAAGTTAAAACAGAGGGGGAGCCAAAGAAAAGAGAACTGATGCAGCCATCACGTCTAATGATTGGTAAACTGCATTATAGTAAATGTTTTGCTTTTGGGTTTAACGACTTGGCGCCCACGCTATAGCTGAATGACGGCTACAGTGCAGACCCCAAATGGCGGGAGGACGTCAATAGAGGTCCTCCCCTGCGCGCGAGGTGCACTCTGTGATCACCCAACTCACGAGACTCGGGTGATCACACATCCGAGTAAGGGGCCGGTCCCGGCCCATTACCACGTGATCAGCTGTCAGCCAATGACAGCCAATGACAGCTGATCACGTGATGTAAACAAAAGCCGGTAATCCATTTTTTTTTCTCACACTGACAGCATGAGGAGGAAAAAAAAGGCGATCACCGGCTTATGTGAAAGGGACATCAGTCCAGAAAAGGAAGGAGGCACATCCGCCTCCTCTGTGCCGTCAATGCCAATGAGTGCCACCTATCAATGCCCATCAGTGCCAGCCATCTGTGCCACCTATTAATGCCACCTTTTAGTGCCGCCTATCAGTGCCCACCAGTGCAGCCTTATCGGTGCCCATCAGAGCAGCCTTATCAGCGTACATCAATGAAGGAGAAAAATTACCCGTTTGCAAAATGTTATAACAAAATATATATATAATTATTTTTTTTTATCGTTTTTTTTTTCTTAAAAAATAAAAACCACCAAGCTCTATTTGTGGGAAAAAAATGATAAAAATGTCATTTGGGGAGCGAGGGCCACGTTATCGACACAATGTGGTGGAGGCGGGACTCCAGGCTGGCCGCGATCACTGATGGGCACTAATGCTCTAATGCTTGGAGATGGTGGGTCGGAACCCGTGATCTGGGCTTACTGACCCGCAATCTCAGAGCAAGACATGGCGGGCCACATCGGAGGGCAGTGGCCCGCGGGCCAGCGGTTGGGCACCCCTGCTCTACCTTATTCCCAACAACTTCCTGCTGAATGGAGGGCTATTATTACACATTCCACCAGCTGGACAAGAAGAGAAAGGTCTTCAGTGTAACCATTCAGTGTTTCCATATGAAATGCCTTCCGTTCTCAAGTGTCCAACCTCACCAAGTAAGTATCTTCAACACCCCGAGTCTTTGATTTTATTGGAATGTGAAAAAAAGATAATTCAAAATGTTCATCTGCATTTATTTAGGTTATGTTGATAACATTTGAAAGCCTTTTAACCAGGGGTTAAGTCCTGGGGAAAAAAGTGTGGGAACTCCCACCCAATAGCCACTCCCCCACCAAAAAAATAAAATGATACGCTCATATGCAGAATTACTAAACCGCATGTTTTTTTTTTTTTAGAAAGAAAAGTTCTTTCTAAATCCCGCGATAACTCGCGGCAGACCTCCGCAATGTCTCCTGGGAACAATGACAAAAGCTCCCAGGAGACATTGCGGCATCGAGGAAGTGACAGAATACCCGCACACTACCCGATGAATCCATATACAGGAAGCAGCCAGTAACATAAAGGATTACTAAGGTTAGCCTGCCCCTGACAGTGACTCGAGCTGGGCATCGCCGCTTAGAGAAGAGAATGGGTGGAGTACAGCGCTCAGGGTGTTTGCACGGAACAATCAACTAAAGGGTTAATAATAAATAAAAATAAAAATAATAATAAAAATAATAATAATGATAATAAAGTTGATTTTAAAAAGGATCGATTAGTTTGAGATAAAAATCACAAAACACATTGGGGATATACAGTGTGACTGGTGATATTCAAAAATCCATGATAGGTTCAGTCCCAGCAAAAATGCCTAAAGAGGTTGTAGTTGATGAAAATGAGGAACTGATGTGGTTGAAGGCAGTAGTTCAGGGCTGCTATCCAGGAGCGAAGTCAGCTCGGTGTATGCAAGAGAAAGACAAAAAGAGGGAAGCGCCTCTGAGTATGCTGCTTTTAATGTAAAACATAAAAATATATATCCAGCACTTACATCATAATAATATGGTGCAGTCGTGGAAGCTGGCGTGCATCTGTAGCAGACAGTCCGCAAAGCGTCAGAGCTGGGCAGCCGGAGAGAGCCGGGGAGAGAGACGGCTGAGTCCTGGTTGTTGTGCCGCTGCTGGGCAATGGATTCATCAGCTGTTGCGTGACGTCAGGTCG
Organism: Rana temporaria; assembly: GCF_905171775.1. Taxonomy (NCBI): domain Eukaryota; kingdom Metazoa; phylum Chordata; class Amphibia; order Anura; family Ranidae; genus Rana; species Rana temporaria. The sequence goes on from NW_024404503.1 coordinate 201,438, forward strand.
GACGGAGGCTGAGGGGGACCACAACGCGTTTCAGAGCCGGCGCACGGAAAAGACCAGCGCGCTCCTTTTTCAAGTGTAGTGAATGGAAGACAGGGCTCATATTTTAAACAGTCATGTGATCAGTGCCGACCAATGGGCGTACAGGGATAACGAGCAAACGAAAGTGAATCGAATTACTTGATTAAAACTGACAGCGGGACAAGACTTATATATATATATGTATATAATACAAATGGAAAAGTATAATCTGAGGAGGGTGGATATTAAATGATTATCTACATATGTGTAGTCAAAGTGACTGTGTATACATATAGTAGGGGAAACATAATTAAAAAGTGGAGGCAACGTATTACAAGCTTTGGACACTAGAGGGCCACCAGAGTAAGGATATATAAACGGTGCCTTAATTTAAAGTGATATTATAATGGGAATGCTAATAAGGGGTGATGCTTCGGGCAGTGGCAATAGAACCACAAGGCTATGATGAAGCAGATATAGCCATAACATGAAATTGAATGTAAATATAAAAATACAGATAATAAAAATAAAAAATAAAAATAAGAATTAATCAAAAATAATAAAAATTAAATAATAAAATACAATACAAGGACAAGTAGGAACAATCATTGAGTATATCAGGCCCAAATGTAAATGGAAACTGATAAGTAATAGAGTATAGGGGAATATAGGGGGGGGGGGGAAAGGGGGAAGAAGAATGCGCGTGTATGTAGGGCTGCATACATAAACACACATATGCATGCATCCACATACACGTGTAGATATGTGGTAAAAATGTAAAGAATATGTATATTGGATATTTAAAGAATGGCATTGACATCTAATTCTTCGTTGAGGCCGAGAGGAGAGAGACAATCAAGGGTGAATATCCAGAAGGTCTCGCGTTCGCACAGTCTGGAGAAACGCTCAGCCTCAGAGAGGCCCCTAGGTATGGATTCAATGACCCATACCCGTAGGCCCTCCGTAGACTGGTCGTGGTGCTCCAGAAAATGACGAGGCACACTGTGTTCGTCACAACCAGCCTCAACGAAGCGTCGGTGTGCACCAAAACGCTGTCTCAGAGGATTGATGGTGCGTCCGACATAAAGAAGTTTACAGGGGCATGTGATACAGTACACCACATAGTCACTGGAACAATTGTGGAAATTGTCCAGTGAGTATGATTTACCTCTATGGAAGAAATCTTTTTGGCCGTGGGTGACGAATGGACAGGTTTTGCATCTAGGTTTGTTGCACCTGTACATCCCTTTAAGTGGGATCAGACAGGTGGAATCTAACGGTTTAAGACTTTTTAACCTACTGGGTGCTATCTTGTTTTTGAGGGTAGGAGCTCTTCTGTAAGTGACTTTAGGTTTATCACACAAGGTAGTGGCTAAATGGGGGTCTTGTTTAAGTATATTCCAATGTTTTGAAAGAATCTGTTCCATTTTTTTATATTGTCCATGGAAGCCGGTAATAAAACGTACAGCAGGTTTTTCGGGTGATTTAACAGTTTTGGTTTTTTTTCCGGGGAGAAAGATGTTGTAGGCATGATCTATTAATGGTTCCGGGTACCCTTTTTCAAGGAATTTTTGTTTTAAATGAGCACTTTGGAGGATATAGTCGCTATCTTTGGTACAGTTTTGGCGTAATCGGCAGAATTGGCCTTTGGGTATGTTTTTAACCCATAATGGGTGGTGACAACTATCATAATGCAGGTAAGAATTTCCTGCAGTAGGTTTAGTGTAGTTGCGGACGAATATGTTGTTATGTTCGTGACATAATTCTAGGTCAAGAAAGGCCAGAGATTCCTGATTCCACACGAAAGAGAAAGAGAGTCCTAACTGATTGGCATTACAGTGATCGACGAAACTATTCACCAGACTGGAAGGGCCATCCCAGATGATTACAATGTCGTCGATGTATCGGCCGTAAAATATAATGTGTCTTGAAAAAGGGTTATCTTTCCATATGGCTAGGTTCTCCCAAAGACCCATGGTCAGGTTGGCATAGGACGGGGCAAAATTTGCCCCCATTGCTGTCCCATGGGTCTGTAGGTAGAAGTCGCCTTCAAAGTGGAAATAATTATGATTAAGGCAAAAGGAGGTAGCCTCTAAAATGAAGGCCATCTGCTTTGAATTAAGCAGGGGGTCAGAGAATAAAAATTCCTGTATCGCACGGAGCCCAATGTTATGGGGAATGGAAGTGTATAGGGAATTGACATCCAAAGACAGCCAGGAGTAGTTCTCCTGCCAAGCATAAGGGGACAAGAGTTCCATGAGATGTATAGAATCACGTATGTACGATGGGAGTTTTTGAGCTAAGGGCTGCAGGAAAGAATCTATGTATAATGAAAAACCACTAGTTACACTGTTCATAGAGGCAACAATAGGCCTACCAGGTGGATGTGATGAGTCCTTGTGTACCTTTGGTAGATGGTAAAAATATGGGGTGCTATAGAAGTCTTTTCGTAGAAAAGCTGCTTCTTTCTTATCAATGACTAGGTCAGCTGTGGCTTGTGAGATAAGAGTGTCGGCTTCCTCACGAAAAAGGGGGAGGGGATCAATTGTTAGTTTTTTGTAGGTGTTGGTATCGGCTAGTAATCTCAAGGCTTCAAGTACATAGGACTGTCTGTCCTGGATTACGATGCCTCCACCCTTATCAGCTGGTTTGATTATGAGATCAGGGTTATTGAGGAAACGTTTGAGAGACGCTCTCTCTCCTGATTTAAGATTAAAATTATGGTGTTTGTTTAGAAGGGCTGACTGTTGGCATAGCTGTTGGAATTCAGCGATCACTACTCTATAGAATGATTCTAGATACGGTCCCTTAGATTTTGTTGGGAAAAATAGTGATTTGGGTTTAAGGGATGTATGTATAATCGGTGGTGAAGTAACCAGGTGTTGAGTGAGTAAATGAAAGTCAAGCTCAGAGTTAAACTCGCCAGTGTCTACGGACAATGGACTCGTGTGGGATGTTTCATGGAGAGAAAGATTTAAAGTAGTCTCATTGGAGATGGAGATAGGTGAAGACTCTTTCGATAGCAGAGTATCCTTAAGGGATTGTATATGGTAAAATCTCTTAAGGGTGAGATTCCTAATAAATTTATTAAGATCTTTAAATAGTTGAAATGGATTGGGTTGGATGGTAGGGGAGAAAGTTAGTCCCCTACTCAATAGTGCGGAATCTTCAGGAGACAATATGTAAGAGGACAAGTTAAATAACTTTATAGTTTTGGCTGTTTGGCACTCAGGGTGATGTTTTCTGCGTCCTCCCCTGCATCCTCGTCTATGTGTTTTCTTTTTAGCCGGTGTTTGGAGTGGGGACCCTTTTCTAAAAAAGGCGAGAATGACAACGAGGTGGAGTATGATGGTATTTCATCTCTATTAAAGTCGCCTAAGATTAAGTCGAATGGGGTAGGTGGGGGAACATCTGGAGCAACAAAACTAGTACCTATATCGGAGATATTAGAAGAGGAACTAGATGCAATACCGAGACTGTTGGTGCTTGGTACAGCAGTATCAGTGGAGGAAATATTAGGTGTTGAAATTACAGAGGACACTGTTTCACCAAGTGTAGGAATAGAAATGGAGGTAGACGGAGACGCTATAGGTTGAATTGATGGCCTATTTCTCTGTCTATGTATAGGTTGGGCCCTTTGGGGTAACGGGCGGGCTCTACAGGGTGTAGTGGAGAGACTGTGCACAGGTATATCTGTGTGTTTTAAAGCTACACGTGGAATTATTTTAGAATACGGTAAAATGGACATAAGAGCTGGTATAGAGGAATTGTTCTTCCATGAGAAGATCTTATTTTGACGATAATCGTCCAAATCCCTATGGAATTTACCCAATTTAGTTTTAATGAGAAGGTTCTCATGCGTTTTGGTGTTCTTTTTCAGGGTTTCCAGCCAAGTAGGTGGAAGCTTTTGTTGGAGTGATGTGATTTCTAGCGAAACCATCTGTGTGTGATGTACTAACTCATCGTACTTAATGTGTCTTTGACTGATGAGTACTCCTATTAATTTATTAGTGCAGAACTCAGCTATTCCTTCCCACTCTGCATTGTGGGAGACGTCTAAAAAGGAGCAGGTCTTGAGAATTCTCAAGCCTCTGGGAGAGATTTTATATTCTAGATATTTCTTGAGGAAAAACTCATCCCACCAATGTGTGTTAGTGGAATTGATGAGTCTTTCTAATTTTTTGAATTTACCACAGAGGGAGTATCTGTCAGGGCGAGAAAGTTTAGAAGAGTCACAAAAAAGGTCAGAGGGCAAACTAGTATATAGTGTATCTAAGACATCATATTTGTGGTATTCTATTTCGTTAATTAGTTCCATCTGGTCAGAATATAATGTATATATTAAGGACTGGGATTTCGGGTAATAAATCTAAAATTATAGAAAGCTAAAAAGTTTTAAAAGTTTTAAAAGTTTTTGGTCAGCAAAGGCACACAAATGCTGTTAAAATAATGAGCAATGTACTGATCAAAGGGTAAAGGGTTATATCTATGTATAAAATAGTCATCAACTGGTCATGACAAAATAATAATAATGATTACTAATAAGATGAAAGTCGGGCAATCAAACCTAGCAGCTGTACAAGACTTCAAGAAGAAACAGAAAAGAATGGGTGGAGTACAGCGCTCAGGGTGTTTGCACAGAACAATCAACTAAAGGGTTAATAATAAATAAAAATAAAAATAATAATAAAAATAATAATAATGATAATAAAGTTGATTTTAAAAAGGATCGATTAGTTTGAGATAAAAATCACAAAACACATTGGGGATATACAGTGTGACTGGTGATATTCAAAAATCCATGATAGGTTCAGTCCCAGCAAAAATGCCTAAAGAGGTTGTAGTTGATGAAAATGAGGAACTGATGTGGTTGAAGGCAGTAGTTCAGGGCTGCTATCCAGGAGCGAAGTCAGCTCGGTGTATGCAAGAGAAAGACAAAAAGAGGGAAGCGCCTCTGAGTATGCTGCTTTTAATGTAAAACATAAAAATATATATCCAGCACTTACATCATAATAATATGGTGCAGTCGTGGAAGCTGGCGTGCATCTGTAGCAGACAGTCCGCAAAGCGTCAGAGCTGGGCAGCCGGAGAGAGCCGGGGAGAGAGACGGCTGAGTCCTGGTTGTTGTGCCGCTGCTGGGCAATGGATTCATCAGCTGTTGCGTGACGTCAGGTCGGACGGAGGCTGAGGGGGACCACAACGCGTTTCAGAGCCGGCGCACGGAAAAGACCAGCGCGCTCCTTTTTCAAGTGTAGTGAATGGAAGACAGGGCTCATATTTTAAACAGTCATGTGATCAGTGCCGACCAATGGGCGTACAGGGATAACGAGCAAACGAAAGTGAATCGAATTACTTGATTAAAACTGACAGCGGGACAAGACTTATATATATATATGTATATAATACAAATGGAAAAGTATAATCTGAGGAGGGTGGATATTAAATGATTATCTACATATGTGTAGTCAAAGTGACTGTGTATACATATAGTAGGGGAAACATAATTAAAAAGTGGAGGCAACGTATTACAAGCTTTGGACACTAGAGGGCCACCAGAGTAAGGATATATAAACGGTGCCTTAATTTAAAGTGATATTATAATGGGAATGCTAATAAGGGGTGATGCTTCGGGCAGTGGCAATAGAACCACAAGGCTATGATGAAGCAGATATAGCCATAACATGAAATTGAATGTAAATATAAAAATACAGATAATAAAAATAAAAAATAAAAATAAGAATTAATCAAAAATAATAAAAATTAAATAATAAAATACAATACAAGGACAAGTAGGAACAATCATTGAGTATATCAGGCCCAAATGTAAATGGAAACTGATAAGTAATAGAGTATAGGGGAATATAGGGGGGGGGGGGGGGGGAAAGGGGGAAGAAGAATGCGCGTGTATGTAGGGCTGCATACATAAACACACATATGCATGCATCCACATACACGTGTAGATATGTGGTAAAAATGTAAAGAATATGTATATTGGATATTTAAAGAATGGCATTGACATCTAATTCTTCGTTGAGGCCGAGAGGAGAGAGACAATCAAGGGTGAATATCCAGAAGGTCTCGCGTTCGCACAGTCTGGAGAAACGCTCAGCCTCAGAGAGGCCCCTAGGTATGGATTCAATGACCCATACCCGTAGGCCCTCCGTAGACTGGTCGTGGTGCTCCAGAAAATGACGAGGCACACTGTGTTCGTCACAACCAGCCTCAACGAAGCGTCGGTGTGCACCAAAACGCTGTCTCAGAGGATTGATGGTGCGTCCGACATAAAGAAGTTTACAGGGGCATGTGATACAGTACACCACATAGTCACTGGAACAATTGTGGAAATTGTCCAGTGAGTATGATTTACCTCTATGGAAGAAATCTTTTTGGCCGTGGGTGACGAATGGACAGGTTTTGCATCTAGGTTTGTTGCACCTGTACATCCCTTTAAGTGGGATCAGACAGGTGGAATCTAACGGTTTAAGACTTTTTAACCTACTGGGTGCTATCTTGTTTTTGAGGGTAGGAGCTCTTCTGTAAGTGACTTTAGGTTTATCACACAAGGTAGTGGCTAAATGGGGGTCTTGTTTAAGTATATTCCAATGTTTTGAAAGAATCTGTTCCATTTTTTTATATTGTCCATGGAAGCCGGTAATAAAACGTACAGCAGGTTTTTCGGGTGATTTAACAGTTTTGGGTTTTTTTCCGGGGAGAAAGATGTTGTAGGCATGATCTATTAATGGTTCCGGGTACCCTTTTTCAAGGAATTTTTGTTTTAAATGAGCACTTTGGAGGATATAGTCGCTATCTTTGGTACAGTTTTGGCGTAATCGGCAGAATTGGCCTTTGGGTATGTTTTTAACCCATAATGGGTGGTGACAACTATCATAATGCAGGTAAGAATTTCCTGCAGTAGGTTTAGTGTAGTTGCGGACGAATATGTTGTTATGTTCGTGACATAATTCTAGGTCAAGAAAGGCCAGAGATTCCTGATTCCACACGAAAGAGAAAGAGAGTCCTAACTGATTGGCATTACAGTGATCGACGAAACTATTCACCAGACTGGAAGGGCCATCCCAGATGATTACAATGTCGTCGATGTATCGGCCGTAAAATATAATGTGTCTTGAAAAAGGGTTATCTTTCCATATGGCTAGGTTCTCCCAAAGACCCATGGTCAGGTTGGCATAGGACGGGGCAAAATTTGCCCCCATTGCTGTCCCATGGGTCTGTAGGTAGAAGTCGCCTTCAAAGTGGAAATAATTATGATTAAGGCAAAAGGAGGTAGCCTCTAAAATGAAGGCCATCTGCTTTGAATTAAGCAGGGGGTCAGAGAATAAAAATTCCTGTATCGCACGGAGCCCAATGTTATGGGGAATGGAAGTGTATAGGGAATTGACATCCAAAGACAGCCAGGAGTAGTTCTCCTGCCAAGCATAAGGGGACAAGAGTTCCATGAGATGTATAGAATCACGTATGTACGATGGGAGTTTTTGAGCTAAGGGCTGCAGGAAAGAATCTATGTATAATGAAAAACCACTAGTTACACTGTTCATAGAGGCAACAATAGGCCTACCAGGTGGATGTGATGAGTCCTTGTGTACCTTTGGTAGATGGTAAAAATATGGGGTGCTATAGAAGTCTTTTCGTAGAAAAGCTGCTTCTTTCTTATCAATGACTAGGTCAGCTGTGGCTTGTGAGATAAGAGTGTCGGCTTCCTCACGAAAAAGGGGGAGGGGATCAATTGTTAGTTTTTTGTAGGTGTTGGTATCGGCTAGTAATCTCAAGGCTTCAAGTACATAGGACTGTCTGTCCTGGATTACGATGCCTCCACCCTTATCAGCTGGTTTGATTATGAGATCAGGGTTATTGAGGAAACGTTTGAGAGACGCTCTCTCTCCTGATTTAAGATTAAAATTATGGTGTTTGTTTAGAAGGGCTGACTGTTGGCATAGCTGTTGGAATTCAGCGATCACTACTCTATAGAATGATTCTAGATACGGTCCCTTAGATTTTGTTGGGAAAAATAGTGATTTGGGTTTAAGGGATGTATGTATAATCGGTGGTGAAGTAACCAGGTGTTGAGTGAGTAAATGAAAGTCAAGCTCAGAGTTAAACTCGCCAGTGTCTACGGACAATGGACTCGTGTGGGATGTTTCATGGAGAGAAAGATTTAAAGTAGTCTCATTGGAGATGGAGATAGGTGAAGACTCTTTCGATAGCAGAGTATCCTTAAGGGATTGTATATGGTAAAATCTCTTAAGGGTGAGATTCCTAATAAATTTATTAAGATCTTTAAATAGTTGAAATGGATTGGGTTGGATGGTAGGGGAGAAAGTTAGTCCCCTACTCAATAGTGCGGAATCTTCAGGAGACAATATGTAAGAGGACAAGTTAAATAACTTTATAGTTTTGGCTGTTTGGCACTCAGGGTGATGTTTTCTGCGTCCTCCCCTGCATCCTCGTCTATGTGTTTTCTTTTTAGCCGGTGTTTGGAGTGGGGACCCTTTTCTAAAAAAGGCGAGAATGACAACGAGGTGGAGTATGATGGTATTTCATCTCTATTAAAGTCGCCTAAGATTAAGTCGAATGGGGTAGGTGGGGGAACATCTAATGTTTTACATTAAAAGCAGCATACTCAGAGGCGCTTCCCTCTTTTTGTCTGCCGCTTAGAGAAGGATTGGCTTGGCTGCTCTCAGCTGCTCTAGTCCTGCAAAGGGAACTGCGTTCCTGCTGTGAAAAAAGTGCAGGAACTCCGTTCCCACGTGTTCCCGCAGGACTTGAGCCCTGCTTTTAACACTTAGAAAAGTGCATTTCTTTTAGTGTCAGGAAGCTATCGCATGAATGATAACCACACGGGGGAAGTGCCCTCCAACTGTAGTGGTAAAACTGGCTCCTTTATTGCCGTAATCGATAATTTAAAGCGGATCTCCGCCAAAAAAATTAAAAGCCAGCAGCTACAAATACTGCAGCTGCTGACTTTTAATATTAGGACACTTACCTGTCCTGGAGTCCAGTGATGTCGGCAGCTGAGGATGAGCAATCGCTTGTCACTCTGCTGCCCCTCCCGCCATCCTCAGTGAGGGAACCAGGAAGTGAAGCATTGCGGCTTCACTGCCCCGTTCCCTATGGCGCATTCGTAAGTCATGTGAGCCGCTCTCACTGGTTCCCGCTGTGTTCTGGGAGCCGTGTGTTTCCCAGAACACAACGGGGGGGGGGGGGGGGTTTGACGTCCTGCCCGCAGACTGTGTTGTCGGAAGTAGGTGCAAATAAGGTATTTGCACCCCCCCTGAAATGTGTCAAATGTGACACGGGAAGGGGGGGGGTGGTTCTGATGAGCGGAAGTTCCACTTTAGGGTGGAGCTCCACTTTAAGTTCATTGAAGCAGCGGTCGCTGGTAATGCTGGCCCCCGTGTGGTAGCGGTCGCTGGTAACTGATTGCCGACCAGCCACCATCATTATTCTGTAAACAAGGTGATTCCCCGTTCTGCCAGATGACATGTCAGAACTTCTTCTGTTCCCAGTGATCAGGAACAGCAATCTCTGTCATGTCCCTGGTAGCCCATCCCCCTACAGTTAGAACACACCCACTCTTAACCCCTTGATTGCCCCCTAGTGTTAACCTCTTCCCTGCCAGTGTGATTTTTACATTGAGAAGTGTATTTTTATAGCACAACTTGGCCTCCTGACGTCTTGATAACTTCCTATTGTACAATCTACCCTCCAGGGGGTTTCTAGAGACAAAATTGTACAAATTATAGTTCTTAATTTCTACGCCCCCTGCTCGAATTGATTGATTCTTAAAGTGGTTGTAAACCCATTACAACCACTTTAACCTACAGGTAAGCCTAGATTAAGGCTTACCTGTTGGTGCAACAAATGAGATACCCGGAAGTCACTCTGGGTATCATGGCGTGGACGGAGGAGGTGACCGAGGACTGCTGCGGGGGCTTTGATCTCAGGTAAGTAATTCATAATGAGCTAGTATATTTTTTCTAGATTTTGTGTATTCTTTATTACAACAGGAGATACATTTTTGATTGTTTTCAATGAAAACACATGGAGGTCCCAGGCGTATTCCCCATCCCCCCATCTGTAGCTTTTTTTTTAATGTTTTTTAAAGGACGTTTATAGTGCAACTATTGGTTACCCCAGTAGTATTTTCAACTCTTATCCATTTATTTACTCGCTCTCTTAATTTGTTTTGCTTGTGTGTAAAAAAATACATTTTTCTCCATTTATTTACAGTATTTATCGCAATTTGCTGATATTGAATACATTATAATATGTTTGTTTAAAAAAATAAAAAGTTTACACAATTATGGCTTTGTTAATGTGTCTTTTTTTTATTCAGTCCAGCAGACATTGTGTGTGGTATTTGCAAGGCTTATATGGGCTTTTGCATGCATCCTCTGCAGCATTAAAAGGGTATACTGCAGGGCACATATTAACGAGGTGCATTGGCTCAATCAGATTCAGGGTGAAAGTGTGTTCTGCCAACTCCAAGCCAGGATGTGGTATGAGCAGGGAAAAGTATACCAGAGGTATGTGGCCTGAGCAGGCTAAGGTGTGTGCGAAGAGATCCAGTCAGAGTATGGGGTAAGCTCAGGCCCGTCTTTAAGGCAGGGCAAAAGGGGAAGCTGCCCCGGATCCAGTTATTTTTGTGGGGTCCAAAACAGCTGCCCCTTGAGCCCAGGGGTTGCTCATGGCTACAGGAGCCCACACTGCCTCCCTATCATATCAGTGTAGCTGAGCGCTCCCCCCTCACACCACTGCACAGGCCACTACAGGTCTTGGTTTACTGTGCCATCACAGGGAAAAGGTGCAGCTGCAGGTTGTCTGTGTGCTCGCAACCTGCTGCCCCCTCCTGTCAGCAGCCAGCTCTGTCTAATCGCTGCTCGCTCTTCCCCCTCGCTCCAGCTAAGCAGAACGAGCTGCCAATGAGAAGAGACTTGAGGGGCATGAATGGGACATGTAGCCTCAAGGAATGTGCATGGGGCCTGAACTCGACCCTGCTTTTTCAGGAGGGAGCAAGATTTGCCTATGCAAAAATTCACCAGGGTGGCGCAGTGTTATGGGAAGAGTTGGTGAGCGGTACAGTTACAGCCCCCCCCCCCCCCCCCCCCGTGAGAGACTGAGCTGCTGAAAAACCACCAAGTGAGTACTATGTGGGGGAGACTGGAAGAGTGAGAGGACGTGTTGCTGAGCCACTGCCAGGATATAGACCTTGCTGCAGTGCCTACTGGAGATGTCACAGGCAACCAAGCAGTGAGCTGTAATGATGTGCTGTTATCTCTAGCAACCATTAAGTGGTAATGATGCACAGTAACCTATAGCAACCAATCATTGACCGGTAATGTGCAGTAACTAAGCAGCCGTAATGTGCACTGTTACATCTAGCAACCAGTTATTGAGTGGTAATAATGTGCTGTATCCTCTGGCAACCAATCTCAATTGCTGCCTGATCTGCTGTAGTAAACCGATTTTGAGTCTAGCTGCTCTCCTAGCAGGTGGGGAGCGAAATTGCATGGCGCGTGGCCCAAGAAAATGTATGCCCAGGGTCCAATCAATATTAAAGACAGCCCTGGGTGAGGTGCAGGATAGTTGTGTGAATCAAGTGTTAGCTTGACTGGTGTACTACTACTAGTGTCCTTGCTGCATAAAACCCTCTACAAACCCATCAATAAACTTACCACTAATATAACCACATGACACCTTCTGGATTAACGGCCAACAAAGGCCCCTTTATTAATTCCTAAAGATAACATATAAAAATAACTTTATAAAAATAACCATTTTAATAAATATATATATATCTTTAAATAAATAATAAATTAATAATTAATAATAAATAAATAATAAAAATAAATATATATATTTAACCATAACAAATAATTTAACTCAAACAAACAATTATTCTCAACTGCCGTGCTCCCACCAGCTCCGAGACAATGACTTCCTCCTTCATTTCACTCTTCAGCCCGAATGACCAATAGCCCACTTACCCGGATAGGGAAGGTGCCCCTCCCATGACAGGCCCAACTCCTACCAACCATCTCTGATATGTACATATAATATATATACCAACCACCAACCAACCCTCAGGAACCCCAGACCCATGCCAACGCCACCTGAAACAAAAAAGACACATGAAAAACAAATACACATACCAGACACTTCCAACAGGGAGGGAAAATCAGTCTGTGTGTTACCTCTTCCTCGGATGGCGCCAGAATGACCCGGCCCCGCCTCCCCATTGCTAACTAACACCACCTTGTGCTATCTAACTCCGCCCCCTGGCCAATACTGCACCCGCCCCCACCTCCCGCTTCCTGTGAGCAACCTCCACAGTGTTCCCCAAGTCATGGTGCCCCTGCGCCTAGGTTCCCTTTACTACGGGGCTTTCTTTGCAGGGGGGACCACCATACCCAGGAACCCCCCCTTGTGCTGCCACTGACTGACTGTGTAGGTGCTTGTACTCAGCCGCTGCATCACCAGTCTTCCCGGGAATCCCTAACTTTGCAGCTCTGTAATCAATACATCATTAATGTGTATGTATAGCCAAATCTTTACTAAAAGCCTTTCTTCCGTTTGGAGATTAAGGCCGGAATCACACTAGTGCGGTGCGAATTTCAGCTCTCTTATCTTTGCAGAGAGATTACAGAAGTGTTCAGCAGATTAGCAACATTTTAGATGCGAATTTGGAGACCTGGGAGAAGTTACAGGTGAGTGGAGAGAGGGGGAGAAGTGTATTGAGCTGAATGAGAGAAATTCCTGAAGAGAAATGAACACATCTGCGAATCAGCTGCGTACCCATAGAAGATAATGGGCCTGAATTCGCACCTGAGCCGCACCGCAAGACATAAAATCTGCACCCGTTTTTTCTGCAATGCGCAGTGCGAATGCATCGCACATATGTGAACCAGCCTCATTGAAAACAATGTATTTAGAAATGTTCTGCGTATTAGATGCAGTTTAAGCCGCAACCAATTTGCATAGGTGTCAATCCGCCCTTAAGGGCTGGTTCACACCAGATGCAGTTCCGTTCAGTTTTGTGCGCTTTTTTTCTGCACTAAAAATGCATGCACAGCGTTTTCCATGTATTCCAATGGCTCTAGTTCACACCATGCAGTCAGTTTCCGGTCAGTTTCTGCACTGAAAACTGACTGCATGGTGTGAACTAGAGCCAACAAGAGCCATTGGAATATATGGAAAACGCTGTGCATGCATTTAGTGCAGAAAAATGCACACACAACTGTACAGAACTGCCTCTGGTGTGAACTGGCCCTAGGAGAGTGCTCCTAATCTCAGCTTGTTAACTGTATAGAAGACATCTGGGAGATAGAAATCTTGCTGATTTGAGAGGGGATCAAATACTTATTTCACTCATTAAAATGTGAATCAATATATATATATATATTTTTTTTTTTAATGCACTTTATGGAAATGTTTGTTGTTATTCTGTCTCTCACTGTTAAAATAAACCTACCATTAAAATCATAGACTGATCATTTCTTTGCCAGTGGGCAAACATACAAAATCAGCAGGGGATCGAATACTTTTTTCTTTCACTGTAGCTGCAACGGGTGTGCCAACTCAACATTGAATGTTACGGACTAAGTTAATGCCATTCACAAAAACGGCACCGCTCAGTGCGCCTGCGCCGTAGACAGCGGTGCCGTTTCTGTGAAAATATCTCCTTAACCCTATAGGTTAAGGAGATATTTCTTGCGCCTAAAGGTGAGCCTTGATCTAGACTTACCTGTAGGTGCAAGTTGCAAGAGTGGGTTTACAACCACTTTAAAGTGCATGTAAAGGCAGGTGTCCCAATACTTTTGGTAATATAGTGTATGCTATTTGTTGTTTGCACCCGTAGTACAACCCAGAAACAATAGTGCACATTTTGCCCTTTTTTCTGTCCTGCCTAAATCACACCTGACCTAATTTAAAAATAAATAAATAAAAAATCCTGCCGAAAATATACTGACCCTGACCTTGACTTTTGCCCCTTGAGCCAAATACTAACCCTGGCACTGACCTAGCTCAAACCTTGGTCTAGGTATTGTTATTTTTTTTTTTTTTTTTTATTTCTTTACACACACTTTTTATCTCTGCATGGGGAAAGAAACACAGGGGCTTGCTTCACAGTAATTGATTACTATGGTAGCCAATTAGAGGCTACCACAGGGATCATGTGACCCAAGGTGGGAGGTTTGTGGTGTCCCGATTGTTTGTGTGGGACTCGGGGGCTCCCAGTGAAAGCTTGGTCTCTGTGCTGGCGGCATGCTGTGCGGCACGCTCTGAGCACAAAGGGAGATACGCAAATATGCGGCCTCACAGAAAAAATATGTGGGACTCATATGTGCTACTTTGACGTTAAGGGGTTAAATTGTGAACTGGTGGGAGGGGCGGATGGATGAAAAGGGGCGTTATTTTTGCTTGGAGATGGGTTAAAAATAAACCATTGATGAGAGTAACACATAGGCTAAGGCTCCATGCACACGGGACACCGGTGCAAACTTTGCTGAACACACATTTTAACCACTTAATCACCACTCCATAGCAGAATTACGGCTACAAGGCGGTTCCTTAACTCTAGGAGCATGTCCTCCCAGAGAATCGTTCCCGCGCGCCCCCTTGGGCGCGCACACGCGATCATCTGTGCTCGCCGGGTCCACAAGACCCGCAGCAACAAGGATCGCGGTAAAGGGCCAATGAATGCGGCTCTTTACCACGTGATCGCGATTTCCAATGATGGCGCGATCACAAATGTAAACAAACAGGGACATGTGGTCAGTTTTAGTTCATCGCTCTCCTCACACCGATCCAGCGTAGGAGGAGAGCAATTAGAGACAAACTGTAAGTGCTTTTTAGTGCCCAATAGTGCCACATCTGAGCCACCTCTGCCACATCTGTGCCACCAGTGCCCATCAGTGCCACCTATGCACATCAGTGCCGTCTGTGCCCATCAGTGCCGCCTGTGCCCATCTGCGCCACTGCAGTGCCACCTCAGTGCCGCCAGTGCCCACCAAAGCCACACCAGTGCCACCTTTGCCCATCAGTTCCACCTGCGCCACTGCAGTGCCACCTGTGCCCACCAGTGCCACCTGTCTACTTTCCAAAAATGGGTCATTTGGGGGGAATTTGTACTTTACTGGCTTGTTAGGGTCTCAAAAAATGAGAGAGGCTGTCAGTACATCAGGTGTGACCAAATTGATACATTTTAAGTAATTGGCACCATAGCTTGTAGACCCTATTTTTTTTTTTTTAACCAAAGATATGTAGCAGTATATATTTTTGGCCAAATTTATGAAGAAAAATTACTTTTTTGTAAAATTTTATAATAGAAATGAAGAAAAAATAATTTTTTTTACAACATTTTCGTTATTTTTTCATTTATAGCGGAAAAAATAAAAACGCAGGGGTGATCAAATACCACCAAAAGAAAGCTCTATTTGTGGGAAAAACAGGACAAAAATGTAATTTGGATACAGTGTTGTATGACTGAGTTATTGTCATTCTAAATGTGAGAGCACCGAAAGCTGAAAATTGGTCTGGTGATTAAGTGGGTTTAAGTGCCCAGTGGTCAACTGGTTAAAGACTAAAACCGGCGTTTAGAAATGCCTGTTTTGCCGCGATTTTTGCGGCGTTTTAATGCATTTGTGTTTATAAGCGTTTAGTTAAGAAACATCATAAGACCCTCCCTAAGCGCAAAAAACTGAATTATTTAACTATTTCAGCCATTTTGTGAGACCAGAGTGAGTAGCAGCTGAGAGAGCAGCAGTGTATTTGTATTTAGCGTGTCACTTGCTACAAGTTGTGGATTGGCCACTGGCCACGTCACCTACCACGTTACCTGGCCACGTCACCTGCCACAAGTTGTGGATTGTCCACTGGCCACGTCACCTGCCACGTTACCTGGCCACGTCACCTGCCACAAGTTGTGGATTGTCCACTTGCCATGTCACCTGCCACGTCACCTACCACGTTACCTGGCCACGTCACCTGGCACAAGTTGTAGATTGTCCACTGGCCACATCACCTGCACAATTGTGTCCCCCTCCTTGCTGTGTTGTCCCCCTCCGGGTCCTTGTCCCCCTCCTTACTGCAGTCCGTGCTCTGTGCTGTCCCCCTTTGTGCTGCTCTCCCCCCTCCGTGCTGCTCTCCCCCTCAATGTCTTCCTCCACCCCCTCGATCTGTCAGGATGGAGAGCGGAGGTAGGTGCTGCTAAATCCGGCTCCTACCTTTTCCGAATGAACAGTCAGTTACTCTGTCCATTCACATAACTGAGCATCATAACCTGTGTTTACAATGCTTCAGTTTAATGGAGCTTCTCTCCATTCATTTTAGCTGAGGCTGCAGAGAAAGGGACTGGGGAATCTGTGTCCTTAGTCCCTTTCTCTGTCTCAAAGGGGAGATGTCAAGGGTCTGTTAAGACCCCGGATATCTCACCAAAGACCCCCCAACAGGGCTGATAAAAAAGAAAAAAAAATGCAATAAATATAAAAAATGTATTTGAAAAAATAATAAAAATGCAAATAAAAAAAAA
Source organism: Rana temporaria (assembly GCF_905171775.1). Taxonomy (NCBI): domain Eukaryota; kingdom Metazoa; phylum Chordata; class Amphibia; order Anura; family Ranidae; genus Rana; species Rana temporaria. Next base: position 218,005 of record NW_024404503.1, read on the forward strand.
ACACACTGACAATCAACTTTGGCTTATTCCTTCTTCCTTTTGCCTGCAATAAATAAAAAATAAATAATTAGAAAACATAACAAAAATGCAAATAAAAAACAACACACACTGACAATCTTTGGCAAAGTCTACATACCTTACTCTGGTCTCTTATTCCTTCTTCCTCTCTTACTCCCTATTCTTCTCTCTTCCCCTTTACACACATTTTCTTTTCCTGAGTCTACAACTCTAACCCCCCCCCCCCCCCTTTGAAATAATATGTTCCGGGTCAGACAACACACGTATGATTGCGAGTTGGGTTTGAACTTCCGATGCTAGATGTTTATTAGGGTTGTCCCGATACCACTTTAAAGGGTCACTAAAGGAAAAAAAATTTTTAGCTGAAATGACTGTTTACAGGGCATAGAGACATAATAGTTAACTGATTCCTTTTAAAAATGATTACAAATAGTTAAAAAAACAATCATATAATGTGCCTGCAGTGTAGTTTCGTTTTTGCTGTTGTTTGCTGGTTCTCTGATGTACAGAGAGCCACTAGAGGGCAGTCAGCCAATAGAGAGCAGTGATACTTTGTCTAAAACTCCTCAGCACCAATCCAGTTTCGTTTTACACACACCTCCTTGATTAGTGACCACCGTGAGAAATCTCCAAGTACTGTGGTTATCAGGAAACAGGCAACCAGGAAGTGTCCAGAACAGAGAGGATTTACAGCAACATCAAAGCAAAAACGAACAATGAGGACATGAAACCAGGACTGCAGCAAGGTAAAGGAAGCTATTTAGCTAAAAAAAAAAATTCCTTTAGTGACCCTTTAATGTCATGTGACAGTGGCAGTATTTTTTTTTTTAGGCCCCCCCCCCCAAAAAAAAAATTAAGAAAGCACTGTAAAAAAAAAAATACTGCCACTGTCACATGACATTAAAAAAAAGTATCGGTACTTGTACTCATCCCAAAAAAGTGGTATCGGGACAACCCTAATTCACATCTAGCATCGGAAGTTCAAACCGAACTCACAATCATACGTGTGTTGTCTGACCCGGAACATATTATTTCAAAGGGGGGGGGGGGGGGGTTAGAGTTGTAGACTCAGGAAAAGAAAATGTGTGTAATGGGGAAGAGAGAAGAATAGGGAGTAAGAGAGGAAGAAGGAATAAGAGACCAGAGTAAGGTATGTAGACTTTGCCAAAGGCGCTCGGTAACAAGAGGGACGTCATTAACCAACAACAATACAATTAGGGTTCCTTTACCCAAACAGTCCAGTACGCTGGGAATTTATCGGTAGATAAATCGGTGAATGCCGGGAGCTTTTCTATGTCACATAAAGTGTTTTAACAGTGTCTAACAGGCTAGGTGGAGTAGCAGAGTTCCATGTGCGGAGTATGACTAATTTGGCCACTAAGAACAGTTCTAGCGGGGGGGGGGGGGGGGGATTTTTTTTTTCCTTCTCCTGACTTCACCTGTCTTGGGAACATCCAATATTTGGGGGTGTAACAGGAGCCAGTATGATGGAGGGGTGAGTCTTGGACATGCTGGCTCTTGTAGTGTACAGGCAGTAGGGGGAACCATGTGTTCATTCAGAGACCTAAAATCAAAGCCCCCCCAAACAGGGCCTAATAAAAAAAAAATGGTAAAAAACACTGACCTACTGACACCCTCCACTGCCCTACTGACACCCTCCACTGCCCTACTGACACCCTCCACTGCTCTACTGACACCCTCCACTGCTCTACTGACACAGTCCACTGCCCTACTGACACCGTCCACTGCCCTACTGACACAGTCCACTGCCCTACTGACACAGTCCACTGCCCTACCGACACCGTCCACTGCCCTACCGACACCGTCCACTGCCCTACCGACACCCTCCACTGCCCTACTGACACCGTCCACTGCCCTACTGACACAGTCCACTGCCCTACCGACACCGTCCACTGCCCTACCGACACCCTCCACTGCCCTACTGACACAGTCCACTGCTCTACTGACACAGTCCACTGCTCTACTGACACCCTCCACTGCCCTACTGACACCCTCCACTGCCCTACTGACACCCTCCACTGCTCTACCGACACCCTCCACTGCTCTACCGACACAGTCCACTGCTCTACTGACACTCTCCACTGCCCTACCGACACCCTCCACTGCCCTACCGACACCCTCCACTGCCCTACCGACACCCTCCACTGCTCTACCGACACCCTCCACTGCCCTACCGACACCCTCCACTGCTCTACCGACACCCTCCACTGCCCTACCGACACCCTCCACTGCCCTACCGACACCATCCACTGCTCTACTGACACCCTCCACTGCTCTACCGACACCCTCCACTGCTCTACCGACACCCTCCACTGCCCTACCGACACCATCCACTGCTCTACTGACACCGTCCACTGCTCTACTGACACCCTCCACTGCTCTACCGACACCCTCCACTGCCCTACCGACACCCTCCACTGCCCTACCGACACCCTCCACTGCCCTACCGACACCGTTCACTGCTCTACTGACACCCTCCACTGCTCTACTGACACCCTCCACTGCCCTACCGACACCCTCCACTGCCCTACCGACACCCTACACTGCCCTACCGACACCGTCCACTGCTCTACCGACACCCTCCACTGCTCTACTGACACTCTCCACTGCCCTACCGACACCCTCCACTGCCCTACCGACACCCTCCACTGCCCTACTGACACCCTCCACTTCTCTACTGACACCCTCCACTGCCCTACCGACACCCTCCACTGCCCTACCGACACCCTCCACTGCCCTACTGACACCCTCCACTGCCCTACCGACACCGTCCACTGCTCTACTGACACCCTCCACTGCTCTACCGACACCCTCCACTGCCCTACCGACACCCTCCACTGCCCTACCGACACTGCCCACTGCCCTACCGACACTGCCCACTGCCCCACTCTGCAGTTTTTATTTTTTTGTGCTATAAACAAGAAAAAAATATTTTTTACTTTTTGCTATAATAAATATCCCCCATGAAACTGTCCTCGTCAGTTTAGGCCAATACTGTATGTATTCTGCTTCATATTCTTGGTTAAACAAATTGCAATAAGCGTATATTGATTGGTTTGCGCAATAGCGTCTATAAAATAGGGAATAGATTTATGGCATTTTTAATAAGATTTTCTGATAAATTAAATTTTAGTTGTCATTAGGGGTGTAACGGATCAAAAAACTCACGGATCGGATCGATCCTCGGATCAGGAGTCACGGCTCGGATAATTTTCGGATCAGCGCAAAAAAAAAAAATGTGTGTGTGTTATATATATATATATATATATATATATATATATATATATATATATATATATATATATATATATATACACACATACACATACACATACACACACACACATTTCACGGGTGGATTAAAGAGGAAGCAGGTGAGGCTGTTTGGGACTTGTTAAAAGTACAATCTTGATGTTTTTACAGCTCTATATATATATATATATATATATATATATATATATATATATATATATATATATATACACACATATATATATAATTATATATAGCTGTAAAAACATCAAGATTGTACTTTTAACAAGTCCCAAACAGCCTCACCTGCTTCCTCTTTAATCCACCCGTGAAATGTGCTCTCCCCCCCCCCCTCCTCCTCTCACACTAGTGCTTCTCTGCTACTATTCCCTCTCCATGTCGGCTTGCCAGAGCCCAGTGCACAGCGTGACACGCCTCCCCGGGGAGGCGTGTCACGCTGGGCTCTGGCAAGCAGACTGGGTGGAGCAAGATCGCTCCGGAGCTAGGCCGAAGCCGGGGACTTTCCTAGGCCTAGGCTCCGGAGCGCTCCGCGGATCGCGGGGTGTGCCGATCCGAACGGGGTGGCCCGTTCGGATCACGGATCGGTGACGATCCGTTACACCCCTAGTTGTCATGATATAAAATAATGAATGTGAGGGGCCTTTTGGTGGGCGTGATTATTATACAATCTGATGCCATCTAAGAGCGATCCTGTCTCATTTTCTCATTTGCTGGAGGAGCACTGTAGTGTAGGGTGACCACATTTCCAAACTACCATTCAGGGACCCCCCCCCCCCCCCTTCCCAAAAATCAGCTTGTGCTGTAACGAATGTGCTGTAGGAGGGTTTGGGGGGATTTGAACAAGGGGGGGGCATTGGGTGAATGTATGTGCTAGGAGGGGGGGGTGAAAATTTCTGCTTAGGGGGATTTGTGCTGGGAGGAGGATTGAGGAGGGCAGTGGCAGCTGGTGCTCAAAATTTTTTTTGGGGGGGGGGGCGCAAACAAACGAAAAAAAACAAAACAATTGCAGCCTCACAGTGCCCATCAAACGCAGCCACTGTGCCATCATACGCAGCCACTGTGCTATGCCAAAAGCAGCCACTGTGCCATCAGTCACTGTGCCATACCATCAAACACAGCCACTGTGCCATCCTTTGTTATCACTGTGCCCATCAATTGTCACCACTGTGCCCATCAATTGTCACCACTGTGCCCATCAATTGTCACCACTGTGCCCTGTAAAATGCCGTTATTCAGATGGTTGGCGCTCACCAGGGGGGCGGCCATCTGAATAGTGGGCGGCAGCGACAATACTTGGATTCATGCAATGCATGAATCTATGTATTGTTAATCCGTGGTGGTGCAGGAGAAAGAGGGGGTGGCACTCCTGCGCCCTCTATGGACGCACCGCCACTGGAGGAGGGGGATCTGTGCTAGAAGAAGTGATTGGGGGGATTTGTGTAGGAGGAAGGATTGCAGGGATTTGTACTAAGAGGAAGGATTGGGGGGAATTTGTATAGGAGGAAGGATTGGGGGGGGGGGGGGGGGGGGATTTGTACTAGGAAGAAGGATTGGGGGCATTTGTGTAGGAGGAAGGAGTGGGGGGGATTTGTGTAGGAGGAAGGATTGGGGGGATTTGTATAGGAGTAAGGATTGGGGGGATTTGTGTAGGAGGAAGGATTGGGGGGATTTGTATAGGAGTAAGGATTGGGGGGATTTGTGTAGGAGGAAGGATTGGGGGGATTTGTATAGGAGGAAGGATTGGGGGGATTTGTGTAGGAGGAAGGATTGGGGGGATTTGTATAGGAGGAAGGATTGGGGGGATTTGTGTAGGAGGAAGGATTGGGGGATTTGTGTAGGAGGAAGGATTGGGGGATTTGTGTAGGGGGAAGGATTGGGGGGATTTGTACTATGAGGAACAATTGGAGGGGATTTGTGTAGGAGGAAGGATTGGAAGGGATTTGTGTAGGACGAAGGATTGGAAGGGATTTGTGTGGGAGGAAGGATTGGGGGGGGATTTGTGTAGGAGGACGGATTGGGGGGGGGGGGGGGGGGGGTTTTGTAGGAGGAAGGATTGGGGGGGATTTGTAATAGGAGGAAGGATTGGGGGGGGGGGGGGGGGTTGTGTAGGAGGAAGGATTGGGGGATTTGTGTAGGACGAAGGATTGGGGGGATTTGTGTAGGAGGAAGGATTGGGGGGATTTGTGTAGGAGGAAGGATTGGGGGCATTTGTGTAGGAGGAAGGATTGGGGGGGATTTATGTAGGAGGAAGGATTGGGGGGATTTGTGTAGGACGAAGGATTGGGGGGATTTGTGTAGGACGAAGGATTGGGGGGATTTGTGTAGGACGAAGGATTGGGGGGATTTGTACTAAGAGGAAGGATTGGGGGATTTGTACTAAGAGGAAGGATTGGGGGGATTTGTGTAGGAGGAAGGATTGGGGGGGGGGGGGGGTTGTGTAGGAGGAAGGATTGGGGGATTTGTGTAGGACGAAGGATTGGGGGATTTATACTAGGAGGAAGGATTGGGGGGGGGGGGTTGTATAGGAGGAAGGATTGGGGGTATTTATGTAGGAGGAAGGATTAGGGGATTTGTGTAGGACGAAGGATTGGGGGGATTTGTGTAGGACGAAGGATTGGGGGGATTTGTGTAGGACGAAGGATTGGGGGGATTTGTGTAGGAGGAAGGATTGGGGGGATTTGTGTAGGACGAAGGATTGGGGGGATTTGTACTAAGAGGAAGGATTGGGGGGATTTGTGTAGGGGGAAGGATTGGGGGGATTTGTGTAGGGGGAAGGATTGGGGGGATTTGTGTAGGGGGAAGGATTGGGGGGATTTGTACTAAGAGGAAGGATGGGGGGATTTGTGTAGGGGGATGTATCGGGGGGATTTGTGTAGGAGGAAGGTTGGGGGGGATTTGTGCTGAGAAGGGAATTAGTGCTGGGAGGAGGATTTTTGTTGGGGGGGGGGGGGGGGGGGTTGTGCTGTGGTGGGCAATTTGGGGGAGTGGATTTTTGCTAGAAGGGGGAATTGGGGTGGGATGTGAGTTGGGAGGCGGGATTGGGAGCAAAGATTTGAACTGGGAGGAGGGGGGCCCTGTCAGGTAGGCCTCTGTGATTTCTATGCCCCCCCCCCCTCTTGGGTAACACCAGACCTCTCTATACCCCCCTACTCCTAGATAACATAACCACTATACCCACACCTCCCGACATTTTGAGATGGGAATGAGGGACACCTACGAGCAAACATATGTAGGCATAGGACACGCCCCCTGCCACACCCCCTTAAAGGAGAATTAGCCAAAAAAAGTTTAATTACATCCACAAGGGCATTTTTTTTTACCACTACTATTCCTTTATATTGGCTTTAAAAATGTACAAATGCAGCAATTTAGAAATTGGATGAAAGGTTTAGCACGGGGAAACACTTTTTGAAAGATAAAACGTGAATTCTATATACAACTATATAGATCAGACCAAAATGAGGGACACATGAGGAGGAAATAGGGACAGAGGGACATTGCTCCAAATCAGGATCTCTGTGCCCCCATTGGGTAGTGTGTGCCCCCTAACAGGGATCCCTGTGCCCCCATTGGGTAGTGTGTGCCCCCTAACAGGGATCCCTGTGCCCCCATTGGGTAGTGTGTGCCCCCTAGCAGGGATCTCTGTGCCCCCATTGGGTAGTGTGTGCCCCCTAGCAGGGATCTCTGTGCCCCCATTGGGTAGTGTGTGCCCCCTAGCAGGGATCCCTGTGCCCCCATTGTGTAGTGTGTGCCCCCTAGCAAGGATCTCTGTGCCCCCATTGGGTAGTGTGTGTGATCACTGTGGGGTAAACACATATTGTAGATATCGCTTCAAAGCAATCGGCGGTGAGTGAGGCGGCAGGGGGCGGGGTCTATGTCAGCAGGAAAGCTGCTTTTGGTCCAACCAGAAAGGATCACAGTGACTGCACATGCTCTATGCGGCCCCCTGTATCCTAGCAACGGTAAACACTGGCCGGCCGGGCCGCCCACTCGGTGGAAATCCGTGACATAAGGACGCCGTCCGGTCCAATCCGGATACAAACACAGGATGGGAGACCCAATAGATACCAGCCCAGGAGACTCTCGTGTGGCCCCTACTGGTCCCGGGGCCCTCAGGTATGGCCAGTCCACCCCTGGTTACATTCCATTTATTGATTTCATGTACAATAAAGTACATTTTGTATTTTTAGGTTATACTTTGTCGTATACTTTGGGGCCTTGTTATTATGTCCTTATGGCAGATTCTCCTTCCTGCCGTCCCTTTTCTATAGGAATTGGGGGATAGGGGGGGCAAATATTCGAACTGGGAGGAGGAGGGGGGGCCCCTGTCATGTAGTGTGGCCCCTGTCAAGTAGGTTGTTGGGGGCCCCTGTCAGGTAAGGTGTTGGGGGGGCCCTGTCAGGAAAGGTGTTGGGGGCCTGTCAGTACACTTTTAAGAGACCTGGGGGTCCCCAGGGGCCCGGATGGTCACCCCCCTTTTTTTTTTCAATTGTAAGGGGTCCGGAGGTTCCCAGAGGCTCGGAGGTCACCAGGGCCCCGGATGGCAACCCCCCCCTTTTTTTAATTGTTTTATTTTTTTATTTTGTTTTTATTAAAGGGCCCAGAGATCCCCAGGGGCCTGAAGGTCCACAGGGCCCCAGATGAAAACCCTCATTTTTTTTTCCTTTTATAAAAACAATTTTTTTAATATTTTTTTATTAAAGGGCCCGAGGGCCCCGAAGCCCCGGATGGCAACCCCCCCTCCTTTTTTTTATAATTTTCTTTTTAATTGTTTTTATATATTTTTTTTGTTTGTTTTTATTAAAGAGCCCAGAGGTCCCCAGGGGCATGGAGGCCCCCAGGGCCCCGGATGGCAACCCCCCTTTTATAAAAAGATAAATAAAATAAATATATATAAAAAAATGTAAAAAAAAAATTGCCACCCCTTTTTTTTTATATAAATTTTTTTAAATGTATTTATTTTTTATTAAAGGGCCCCCTTTTTAAATAATTTATATATATATTTATTTTATTTGTAAGGGGCCCAAAGGTCCCCAGGGCAACCCCCCAATTTCTGGCATCTCCCCCCCCCCCTTCTCAATTCACGGCAAGCTTGGTTCTCTCCAGGGGGCCCATGTCTGAAGCTGTGTAAGGGGCCCCTGGGATCTCTAAAGAGAACTCTAATCCCGATTGTGATTGACAGGTCACATTACACAACATGCCGGTCCAGCTCGTGCCCCCCCCCCCTTCTCAATTCACGGTAAGCCCCCCTCTCCTCCCCCCTGGGGTTCTCTTCAGGGGGCCCATGCTGTGTAAGGGGCCCCTGGGATCTCTAAAGACAGCTCTGATGCCGATTGTGAAAAGTGATTTCTCTTCCCTCAAATCAGAAAGGAGAGAAAACACTGACAGGTCACATTACACAATATGCCGGTCCAGCCCCCCCACATACACACGGTGAAATTACTGCTAATGAGACTTACTGTGTCTCCAATGGATGGACGATGGAAAATCAGTCGACCTAGTCTCTGATTAGTTCTCTGGGGGGCGCTTTGCCGGTCGTGTGGAAAAAGCTTCCAGAAAAAGCTTCAGCTCCGCCGGAGTAAGTACAACAAAATGGCGCCGCTCCGCCACCGCGTACCAAGTATGACTCATCCGACGCTCCGCCCCCCCGTTTGACCAATCCGAGGAAACGCGTGTCTCGCATCACATTAATAGTCCTTTCCCGCGCGGCTCTGCCATGGCCGCGAGGAGGGCTGAGCTGATAGATAGCTGGAGAGAGGATTCAGCTTCCTCCTCCCTCCAGCCTGAAGGTGGCAATAGAGAGCGCCGCTTTGCAGTGAGGACAGGCTGTCTTCTCCCTCAGTCTCTTTCACCATATCACATGACTGAAGGAAGGAGATGTTCCGCACAGTGTGTCTGTAAGTACAAGGGGGGAGGGGAGACAACTTACCACAGACCTTCCCCCTCTACTCCCCACACAACCCCCAGACACCCCCCCCCAGACACCCACTCTCTTCCTCACCCCCCCAGACACCCCCCTCTATTCCCCCCCCCCCCCAGACACCCCCTCTCTTCCTCACTCCCCCCAGACCCCTCCCCTCTCTTCCTCACCCCCCCAGACACCCCCTCTCTTCCTCACCCCCCCCAGACACCCCCTCTCTTCCTTACCCCCCCAGACCCCTCCCCTCTCTTCCTCACCCTCCCCCCCCCCAGACACCCCCTCTCTTCCTCACCCCCCCCAGACCCCTCCCCTCTCTTCCTCACCCTCCCCCCCCCCAGACACCACCCTCTCTTCCTCCCCCCCCCCCCCAGACACCCCCCTCTCCCCTGCACTGATCTGAGGACCAATGAGAAGTGTTGATGATTGTATTGGTGATCACACTTATTGGTAAAGGACATGTGTGGTCACCTTGGTGTTCTGTAAGCACAATATTCACATATCACACAACATGCTGGATTGATCATGTGACAGGAATAGCAGCACAACTCCTTGGGCAAAGTTATTGTTACAACTAAGGCCCCTTTCACACGGACGCACCGTATGTCCGCTTTCTCATCCATCCGTTTACGGGTGAAAAGGGACATACATTGGTCACTATGAGATTGCGGGTGTCAGCAGGTGAACATGCGCTGACACCCGATCTCTCCCGGTGCCGCAATCCTCACATTCTGCAGACGGAGGAACTCCCTATTTTTCCATCCGTCATCGGATCGGATCTGGTGAACGCGGACAGATGGTCCATGTTCATCCGATCCCCCCATAGGGGAAAGCGGAGATCTGACAGGGTGGTCCCTGCACAGTGTGCGGGGGGCCGCCATGTCATCCGCCGGCTCAGCGAGGCGATCCCCGCTGAGCAAGCGGAGGTTCACGGGGCAGATCATCATGGATCGGTCCCGTGTAAAAGAGGCCTATCTCTAGTAGATGCTCTGGTGTACAGCCTCTGCATAGTGATCGGTGACTGCTCATCGCTTTCCTCCTGCAGCACTTCTACGGGATCAGTTGCAAATGTTAATGAAAAATAAGTGGTCTGTGGGCTCCTCGTGATGTGCGTCATCCTGGGGGAGGGGTTAAACACCTGCGATTTTTCCAGGTCGGGGAGATTTGTACATTTTTGCACAATGCCTTTAACCACTTAAGACCCAGACCATTATGCAGGTTAAGGACCAGGCCCCTTTTTGTGATTTGGCACTGCGTCACTTTAACTGACAATTGCGCGGTCGTGCGACGTGGCTCCCAAACAAAATTTACGTCCTTTTTTCCCCACAAATAGATCTTTCTTTTGGTGGTATTTGATCACCTCTGCGGTTTTAATTTTTTGCGCTATAAACAAAAATAGAGCGACAATTTTGAAAAAAAAATGCAATAAGAGTACCTGTCACCACCTATTACTGTCACAAGAGATGTTTGCATTCCTTGTGACAGCAATAAAAGTGATCAAATAAAAAAACAAAAACATAATTTAATATTAATAAAATAAATAATTAAAAAATGTTAAAGCGCCCCCCGTCCCCGCGAAGCTCACGCAACAAAGAAAACGTATATGGAAGTCACGCACGCATATGTAAACAGTGTTTAAATCACACATGTGAGGTATCGCCGCGATCGTCAGAGCGAGAGAAATAATTCTAGCACTAAGCCTCCTCTTTAACTCTAACCTGGTAACCGTAAAAAAAGTTTAAAGCGTCGCCTATGAAGATTTTTAGGTACCGTAGTTTGCCGCCATTCCACGAGTGCATGCAATTATAAAGCATAACATGTTTGGTATCTATTTACTCAGCGTAACATCATATTTCACATTATACAATAAAATTGGGCTAACTTTACTTTTTAATTTTTTTTTAATTCATGAAAGTAAATCTTTCCCAAAAAGTTGCGTTTAAAACACCGCTGCACAAATACCGTGTGACAGAAAATATTGCAACAATCGCCAAAGTAATTTTCAAGCAAAAAATACGGATTTTAACTTGTAAACACCAAGGGCCAGATTCTCAAACGAGATACGACGGCGTATCTCCAGATACGCCGTTGTATCTCTAAGTTGCGCGGTCGTATCTATGCGCCTGATTCTTAGAATCAGTTACGCATATATTTCCCGTAGATCCAACTGGCGTAACTGTGTTACACCGTCGTATCGTAACTGCATATTTACGCTGCCGCTAGGTGGCGTTTCCGCCGAATTCCGCGTTGAGTATGCAAATTAGCTAGATACGCGAATTCCCGAACGTACGCCCGGCGCAGTACATTTACGCCGTTTACGTTAGGCTTTTCCCGGCGTATAGTTACCCCTGCTATATGGTGGCGTAAGTGCGGCGTACCAATGTTAAGTATGGCCGTCGTTCCCGCGCCGAAATTTGAAAAAGTTACGTAGTTTGCGTAAGTCGTCCGTGAATGGGGCTGGACGTCATTTACGTTCACGTCGAAACCAATGACGTCCTTGCGGCTTACTTTGGAGCAATGCACACTGGGATATTCCACGGACGGCGCATGCGCCATTCGGGAAAAACGTCAATCACGTCGGGTCACAGTACATTTACATAAAACACGCCCCCCCGATCCAAATTTGAATTAGGTGGGCTTACGCCGGCCGATTTATGCTACGACGCCGCAACTTACGGAGCAAGTGCTTTGAGAATACAGCACTTGCCCGTCTAAGTTGCGAAGGCGTAACGTAAATCGGATACGTTACGCCGCCGCAAAGATACGCGGTTCTATGTGAATCTAGCCCCAAATGTCAGAAATAGGCTTAGTCATGAAAGGGTTAATTATTATTGTGATGTGATGGCACTGATGTATGTTTTTCACTAAGGTGATTATTTGTTTATTGAGTATACATTAGGCTTTCAACACTAGTGAGTGCTGCACGATTAAAATGTTTTTTTTGGTTGATTGATTTATTTGTGTTAAGCCCTGTACACACGATCAGTTTGTCTGATGAAAACAGGTTTGTTTTCCATAGGTGAAAAAAAATAGAACATGTTTTAAAATCTTCCTATGAATAAAAAACCGATAGAAAAAAACGAACGTCTGTGTGTCAAAAATCCATGCATGCTCAGAATCAATTCGACGCATGCTCGGAAGCATTGAACTTCATTTTTCTCAGCACGTCGTAGTGTTTTACGTCACCGCGTTTGGACACGGTCGGATTTTTGACCGATGGTGTGTAGGCAAGACCGATGAAAGTCAGCTTCATCGGATATCCGACGAAAAAATCCATCGGATTAGATTCCATCAGATATCCGATCGTGTCTACGAGGCTTTAGAAAAGCACATAAAGGGCTGACAGTTTACACTTACTGGGGTAGATTCAGATAGAATTGCCTATCTTTAGGCGGGCGTAGCGTATCTCAGATACACTACGCCGCCGTAACTCAGAGAGGCAAGTACAGTATTCACAAAGCACTTGTGCCTAACTTTGCACCGGCCTAACTTAATTTCCTTGGCGTAAGTGGAAGTGGGTGTGACCTTATGCAAATGATGTTCTGAACGTGGAGCAGTGATTTACGCCCTGCGTATCATGAACGGAGCATGCTCAGTACGTTCGTTCCCTTCTGAGCATGCTCACAACTATGCCGGCCCAACTTGCAGAGATACGCCGGCCCAACTTACGCCCAGCCGATGCAAAAGTACATCCAGTTTTATTCCCCCCCCAGGGAAGGTACTTTTGCTGTGAGATGGCTGCTCCCGTTCCCCACGGGCAGAGGAGGAAAAAAAACTTTAACACCCAGGAGATGTCAGCCCTCATAACAGCAATGGAGACTTATGACCATCAGGGGGTACAGGCAGTACACCTGTAAGGGGCCCGGGGGTCCCCAGGGGCCCGGATGGGAACCCCCCCCCCTTTTTTGTATAAAAAAAATATATTTTTTTAATATATTTTTATTTATATTTTTATTTATATTTTTTTGATGGACAAGAAAGCCTGGCTTGCAGTCTCTGCTCTAATTCATTTCAAAGGTGTTCTATCGAGTTGAGGTCAGGACTCTGTGCAGGCCAATCAAGTTCCTCCACCCCAAACTTGCTCATCCATGTCTTTATGGACCTTGCTTTGTGCACTGGTGAGCAGTCATGTTGGAACAGGAAGGGGCCATCCCCAAACTGTTTCTACAAAGTTGGGAGCATGAAATTGTCCAAAATGTCTTGGTATGCTGACGCCTTAAGAGTTCCCTTCAATGGAACTAAGGGGCCAAGTCCAACCCCTGAAAACAACCCCTCACCATAACCCCCCTTTCATCAAATGATTTGGGCCAGTCCACAAAGCAAGGACCATAAAGACATAAATGAGTGAGTTTGGGGTGGAGGAACTGGACTGGCCTGCACAGAGTCCTGACCTCAACACCTTTGGGATGAATTAGAGCAGAGACTGTGAGCCGGGCCTTCTTGTCCAACATCAGTGCCTGACCTCACAAATACACTTCTGGAATAATGGTCAAACATTCCCATAGACACACTCCTAAACCTTGTGGACGGCCTTCCCAGAAGAGTTGAAGCTTTTATAGCTGCAAAGGGTGAGCCAACCCAATATTGAACCCTACAGGCTAAAGGATCGCACACACGATCGGATATTTCGATGGACGTGTTTTGTCGTATAATCAAACCGTCTGTACGCTCCATCGGACAAAAGAGCAGAAAAACTACGTAGTTTCGTGAATGTTGGCTGAAAAGTTCACGGCCAGTGCCTTTCGGACAAAAATATATATATAATTATTATTATCATTATTATTATTATTAAAGGGCCCAGAGGTCCCGGATGGAAAGCCCCCTTTATTTGGTAATTTATTTTTATAAAAAAAAGGGGGGTTGCCATCTGGGGCCCTGGTGGCCTCCGGACCCCTAAAAAAAAATGTATTTTTTTTTTTTTTTTAACGGGGTTCCCATCCGGGCCCTCTCCAGCTGACTTGAGCAAGTCTGGTGCAAAGTTACCCCTGCTTTATGAGGGGTAAGTTTAGGCCGGCCAAACAGCTTAGCCTGTGCCGAACGGGTCTATGTTCGGGAACCGGCATTTCTCCCTCATTTGCATAGGAAATCAATGGGTTCGCCAGATGCGTCCGGCATAAATATGCACCTAAGGGGCCAGATTCACGTAGCTCAGCGGATCTATATATGGCTATATCACAAACCACTTACCTCCAAACTTGCGACGGCGGATCCTAAATCCCCCAGCGGAATTCAAATTCCGCGGCTAGGGGAGTGTACTATTTAAATCAGGCGCGTTCCCGCACCGATTTAAATGCGCATGCGCCGTCCGGGGAATTTCCCGGCGTGCATTGCTCCCACTGACATCACTAGGACGTCAGTGGTTGCGACGTGAGCGGGACTTGCGACGCGCGTGTTCGTGAATCGGCGTACGCAAACGACGTAGGAAAATTCTAATTTGACGCGGGAACGCCGGCTATACTTAACATGGCTGCGCCTGATAAAAGAAGGGGTAAGTATACGACGGAAAACCGATACGGAAACGACGTAAGAACACTGCGACGGGTCCGCGTACGTTCGTGAATTTGCGTATCTCGCTGATTTACATATTATTTATCGTAAATCAGCGGGAACGCCCCTGGCGCCATTTTTAAATTGAAAAAAAGATCCGACAGTGTAACACATTGTAACACTGTCGGATCTAGCCCTATCTATGCGTATCTGATTCTATGAATCAGGCGCATAGATAGGACCAGTGTAAGTCAGAGATACGATGGTGTATCTGTAGATACACCGTCGTATCTCTTTGTGAATCTGGCCCCAGATGTGCAGGCGTAGGCAAGTTACGCCGGTCGGGAATAGCCTATTTTGGTGCGTATCTAGTTCTGTGGGTACGGTGCATAGATATTCCGGCACAAATTTAGACTTAGGCGGCACATCTCGAGATAGACCGGCTTAAGTCCTACCTGAATCTGGCCCACTGAGTTCATAAATGTACCCTTTTAGCCCAGGAGGGCCTTTTTAGAAAATACTTGTGCAACTGGTTACAGGGAACATTGGAACATTCACATTAGTCCCTACTTCTGAAGGAGCTTACACTCTTATGGCCCTGCCATGGTCATATACACACATGGACACACACACAGTGGGACTGATTTGAGTAGAAAGGAAATGACCTACCAGCATGTTCTTGGATTGTGTGTGGAAATCCAAACAAGCATAGTTGCCACTTGCCAATATTGTAAAAAGATTTATAGGGACACTTGTTTGCATGTGGGTGGAGCCTTGTTATAATTAGAGGGTGGTGCATCCATTTGTAGGTGTGGAATAGCAAAACAGGAAAAGGTGTCACGCAGAGGGGGCAGGCAGCTGCGAAAAATCTGGAAAAACTGAATTTCCTGGGACATTTCCCGGGAGACGCTAAAATTGGCAAAAAGGTCCAAATCCCGGGAATGTCCCGGGAAATTCGGGACAGTTGGTAAGTATGCACAAGCTCAGAGAGAATAAACTCCAAGTGGCCAGTGTCCTGGGTAATTATTAAACAAAGATGCCAAGTGCTGCGAAGAAAAAGGGTGAGTTGCTGTGGTGTACCTGCTGCATTGTTGGTGTCCACAGTAGATTTATAAAAGATAATCACATAATCCACGTCCCCTACGGGATCATTTGAATTACGTGCGCTTACGCCGGCCCCTTTTACGCAACGCCGCCGCAAATTACGGAGCAAGTGCTTCGTGAATACAGCGTTGCTCCTATAATTTACGGCGGCATAGCGTAAAGACGAGACGCTGCGCCGCCGTATCAGTGCGCGCCCCTACCTGAATCTGGGCCAATGAAAATTTAAAATATTTTTCTCTTTCGTTCATAGATGGACACAGCCTTCATTGACCTTAGGGTTATGCTTCTTCCTACCAGGAGATTTAGGCAGAATTCTACAGCACTTTTTTTTCTCGCTTTTTATTAAGGTCACTATCGCCTACTTTACACCTTCCCTCCTCGGAAGCTTCTTCCTCGCCTGCTGCACTGAGTGGAAGCTGTGGGGATTCTATCAGTTCTGATTGCTCCGGTTTGGCCGCGTCGCTTCTGGTACGCGGACCTAATGCGTCTGGTGGCAGATGCCCCCTAGCGTCTTCCCCTGGAAAATGATCTTCTGATACAGGGTCTTAGCGGCGTGGCTGTTGAGAGCCAGGGGCTTAAGGACCGAGGCCTATTGGGCTCGGTGGTCTCTACCGTGCTGCGTGCACGGAGGTCTACCTCACGTAGGTTATTTTCCTCATACATGGAAGGCCTACATCTCTGTGTGTGGGGAGATGAACTGGCACCCCCGTACTTACGTGGTGTCCCGGATCCTGCTGTTCCTGCAGCGGGGAGTGGACCAGACTCTTGCCTTGAGCACGATCAAGAGTCAGATTTCTGCTCTGGCTGTTTACTTTCAGCGTCCCTTGGTGGCGCACTCCTTGATTCGCACGTTTGTGCAGGGGGTCCGCCATGTGGCCCCTCCGGTGCGCCCTCCACTGCCTTCATGGGACTTGAATTTGGTCCTCTCGGCGCTTCAGAATGCTCCCTTTGAGAACATTCGGGAGATCCCTTTGCTGACTGTCGCAGAAGGTGGTCTTTCTGGTAGCTATTACCTCTATCAGACGAGTGTCTGAACTGGCGGCCTTGAGGAATATTTTTTCTTCCCCTTATATAAGCTAACCTTTTTTATTTTATACAATTTTGATGGGATTGTGAGTGACTGTTGCTCAAGAGGAAGTCATTCATTCACCTACATACTTGTTTCTCTGCCCGCCCGCAGCCCTCTTTTCTTCCGAAGGTCGTTTCGGCCTTTCACATTAACAAGGACATTGTTCTTCCATCCTTATGTCCTCAGCCGAAGAACCCGAAGGAGGCCATTTTACATTCTCTGGATGTGGTTCGGGCCCTTTGAATTTACTTGTCGGCAACAGCTCCGTTCCGGAAGTCGGACTCGCTGTTCGTGTCTGTGTCCGGTCCCAGTAAGGGCCTGGCAGTCTCGTCGGCCACCATTTCCAGGTGGATCCGACAGGTTGTGCTTCAGGCCTATGCCCTGAAGGGGCGGGCGCCCCCCTTTCGGGTCACGGCGCATTCGACCAGGGCGATCGGGGCCTCTTGGGCTTCCGACACCAAGCCTCTGTGTTACAGGTGTGTAAGGCTGCGACCTGGTCGTCGGTCCACACTTTTTCAAAGTTTTATAAGGTGGATGTGAGTGCATCTTCTGATGCCTCCTTCGGCCGCAGGTGTTACAGGCGGCAGTTTAAGGTTGGAGTTCCTCCGTTGAGTAACGGTTTTTGTTTGGGGTGTAACCTGTTTTTGCTGTGTTATTTTTCCCACCCCTCAAATTTTTTGACACTGCTTGGGGACGTCCCTAAGGTCAATGAAGGCTGTGTCCGTCTATGAACGAAAGAGAAAAAAGGATTTTTGTACTCACCCTAAAATCCATTTCTCTGAGTTCATAGACGGACACAGCACCCACCCCTCCTTTGTTTGTACTGCTTGTTACGAACTGAGGCTGCTTGAGCAGGGTGTGGGTTATGCCTGGGGGAGCCACGCCCCCTGGGAGGAGCGGCATGAAGGAAAGGTTTTAACACCTTAAGTGCTGTAGAATTCTGCCTAAATCTCCTGGTAGGAAGAAGCATAACCCTAAGGTCAATGAAGGCTGTGTCCGTCTATGAACTCAGAGAAATGGATTTTACGGTGAGTACAAAAATCCTTTTATTACATACTTTCAATAAGTAACATAACATACTTTCAGAAGTGTTATAAACATAATAATGTAATATAATTCAAATCATTCAACCTATGCAAATAATACACCTGTCAGCCTAGATAGGACCATTAGAGCCCGTTCACACAGGGGCAACTCGTCAGGCGACCCAGCCGCCTGACAAATCGCGCTCCGCTCTATTCAATAGAACCGTTCTAATAGGAGCGATTTAGAAAAAGGTTATTGTACAACTTTGGGGGCGACTTGCATTGACTTCAATACAGAAGTCATTTTGCAAGTTGCCTCTCAAGTTGTCTTGAGATCGCCTTGCTGAGTCACCCCCAAAGTCGTGCCGCCCCTGTGTGTACCGGCTCTTAGGCTTTGGGCTTATATAAAAGTTCTAGACTTGAGCAGCTATTAAGAAATAAAGTGTATGTCAAGCTGATTTAATTTTTTTAGGATAATATCGGGATGGATTAAGACCCCTGTAAAAATGTTCTGCCCTCTGGGGCTGTAAACTGTGGCCAATGGTTTCACCAGACAGGAAGTGAGGGGAAATCTACAGGGACGCAGGCATAAATTAAAAGCTGATGGAACTTCTAGTCTTAACTTATTATAGCAAAAATTCAGAAATGTTTATTTCTGTCAAAGTTGCTGTTTCGAAACCTTAACCACTGGCCGACCGCACACCGTCATTATACGGCGGCAGGTCGGCTCTCCTGGGCGAGAGCCCGTAGCTATACGGCGGCTCTTTGAGCAGCCACTAGGGGGCGCGATCGCCGCCGGGCACACGCGATCGCTCGTTACAGAGCGGGGACCGGGAGCTGTGTGTGTAAACACACAGCTCTCGGTCCTGTCAGCGGGGGAAATGCTGATCTTCTGTTCATACAATGTATGAACAGAGGATCAGTGTTTCCCCTAGTGAGGCCACCCCCCCCCCCCACAGTAAGAACACACCCAGGGACATACTTAACCCCTTCCCCGCCCCCTAGTGTTAACCCCTTCACTGCCAGTGGCATTTTTATAGTAATCCAATGCATTTTTATAGCACGGATCGCTATAAAAATGCCAATGGTCCCAAAAATGTGTCAAAAGTGTCCGAAGTGTCCGCCATAATGTCGCAGTACCGAAAAAAAATCGCTGATCGCCGCCATTACTAGTAAAAAAATATATTAATAAAAATACCATACAAATACCCCCTATTTTGTAAACGCTATAACTTTTGCGCAAACCAATCAATAAACGCTTATTGCGATTTTTTTTTACGAAAAATATGTAGACGAATACGTATCGGCCTAAACTGAGGGGAAAATTTTTTTTTTATATATTTTAGGGGGATATTTATTATAGCAAAAAGTAAAAAATATTCATTTTTTTCAAAATTGTCGCTTATTGTTTATAGCGCAAAAAATAAAAATCGCAGAGGTGATCAAATACCACCAAAAGAAAGCTCTATTTGTGGGAAAAAAAGGACGCCAATTTTGTTTGGGAGCCACGTTGCACGACCGCGCAATTGTCAGTTAAAGCGGCGCAGTCCCGAATCGCATAAAGTGCTCTGGTCTTTGGGCAGCAATATGGTCCGGGGGTTAAGTGGTTAATATCACTTCCTGTCTGGTTTCAGTATGTATGGGGAAATATTCCGATAATAATGAAATCCAGTACAGTACAATACAGTGGTTCTGATTCTTCCCCATTCTACTAAAAACAAAGCAAAAATATTTCTGCAAGGCTTTTACTTGAATTAGCCAAAGACAAATTTATGAATAAATGTGACTTAATCATTTTTTTGTGTTTTCTTCTGCTGAATAATAGACACATTACACATGGCAAAACTTGTGACACACGACTTACATGTCAGCCGGTAAATGCCCATTCCTTGACTGACCAAAAGCTCTTGCTAAGATTGTTATCCACGACTCCATTAATAAAGTTTTATTGAGAGGCTGCAAACAAACAGTTCAGACTACAAAATTAATGAAAAAGCAGCAGGGGGTGCGATTACATTTCTATTTGCTACGGTCATATACAGGCTTTACAGTAGTGGGTTTCTTTTCCAAGCACTGATATGTTGAAGTAGAGGAGAAAGCTTGAACTCTCTCCTTTAGAAGATGACTGCAGATATGAATATATTAGAATATTTTAGAAATGTAATGGTGAACCTGTTATATAAGCATTATAAATATTTTGGTGGTGTCTTTCTATCATTAGCCGAAATCCCTGCTCATCTGTCAGCATCTATTTCTAGTTCCATTTTGGAGTTGGGTTTCTGAGCCAAGTTGGGGACTTTCTTGAGTGGCAGGTTTCCTTTATGATCTTCATTACTATCACCTTTATTCTCAGTTCTGAGATATTCCCCATTATGATACGGAGACGTCAGGATCACTTGTGCAGCCTTTGGATTGTCCCTCAAAAAGACGGCGTTGTGTCTGGTGTTTGGAATAGGAACCTGAAAGCGCAGGGAGGAAATAATTGGTTTCACTGGGCGGTCAAAAAAATGTTTGTACATGGAACTGTTGGTGTGCAAAGTAGAATACAGAATACAGTAATGATCATTATTACTATGTACCAATTGTTATTTAAAACACACCTGTCATGAGAGATAAGCTACTTAACCAGTCTCCCTCTACCTTTTTACCCTACATGAGCACTTGAAATAATTTACAGGATTCACAGAATCTCTGCAAAAATGTATATATCAGGGGTCAGTGGGAAGAATACATTTGTGTTTGGAAAAGAATAGGCAGCTAAGACAATCATTGGTATAAGTGGCGGCTGGTGCTCAAAATGCAAAAAATTGCAGCCTCACTGTGCCCATCAATTGCCGCCACTGTGCCCATCAATTGCCGCCACTGTGCCCATCAATTGCAGCCACTGTGCCCATCAATTGCCTCCACTGTGCCCATCAATTGTCGCCATTGTGCCATCAATTGTCGCCACTGTGCCATTAATTGTCGCCACTGTGCCATGCCATCAAATGCAGCCACTGTGCCATCATTTATCGACACTGTGCCTATCAATTGTCACCACTGTGCCATGCCATCAAACACAGCCACTGTGCCATCAATTGTCGCCACTGTGCCCATCAAGTGTAACCACTGTGCCATGCCAAACACAGCCACTGTGCTCATCAATTGTCGGCACCGTGCCCATTAATTGTCGCCACTGTGCCATGCCATTAATTGTCGCCACTGTGCCATGCCATTAATTGTCACCACTGTGCCCTGTAAAATGCTGCCAGATTGCCCCCTCCCCCCTGCCCGGCACTTACCTTTCTGGGGTCAGCCATACTCCTTCCACTGTCCCTTGATGTATTCTCCCGTCGTCGATGATGCTTCAGCCAATCAAGTTACCAGTAACCAGACACGGTGAACCTGATTGGCTGAGACGCCTGTCAGTGTTAACCAGGAAACGCACACCCCCTGCATCCCCTGGTTAACTATTTGGAAGCCGATTACAGCCCACAGGCTGTAATCGGGAAGCCTATCGGAGCCGCTGGCTCTGATGGACACTTCCAAAAACAAACCAACTGCTGTTATTCAGATGGCCAGCGCTCACCAGGGGGCCGGCCATCTGAATAGTGGGCAGCGGCGACAAAACATAGATTCATGCAATGCATGAATCTATGTATTGTTTCAGTGGCAGTGCAGGAGAGACGGGGCGACGTTTCTGCGCCCACTATCGATGCACCGCCACTGATTGGTATCATTTAGCACTCTGTGCCAAGTGGTGTTGGACCTGGAACTATGCAAGCAATATCAGATGGGGCTGATGCAATCCCCCAAACAACCATTGAAGGAACCCTAGTGTTCCACAGAACATTGGTTGAGAATGGCTTTACTAAGCTATCCTTACAGAGGCAAAGACTGTAACTCCAGGTTGGAGGGCATAATCCACTGCTGCAGGGACCCCTGGGACTAAACCCTAGGTCCTGCTGTATAGAGATGTATTTACTTGTCCAACAGTCAGTCTTAAGGCCTGGCCACACTATATCCAATAATCAAAGATGACCAACTTTTTAGATGTTCAATCAGTCCAGCCCAACTTTTAAAAAATGTGTGAACCCTCAAATTTTGAAATTTAGTAGCAAGAAATCGATTCCACTACAAAATTACAGATTATACCAAAGTGGAAACCTGCAATTTCACTCATAAAGCTATGATATTTGCTTGAAAAAGTCTGGTATAGATTTGGATGGGGGGAGGGGAGGACTGACATAAAATGAGGCATAGTTGTTGAGGACGCTGCGGATGGCAGCTCCTTAACAACCAGTTATTTGCTACTTGTTAACCCCTTTGCCTTCAAGAGGTGGGGTGGGGTTTATGATCATCTGACAGCCGTGATTGGCTCTCATGGTGATCACTTGATCGAATTTTCGCTTTTGGGAGCGCTCAAGGCAAATATGCACCTGCTCTGCGCCAAAACCCACCCAACGAGAGCCCACGTATTTGCGTGCTGTCTGCGCCTATGGGTTAAGGACTCCAGCGGCTGCCTGCTCCTTAACAACCAGCTCTTGCCTAGTTGTTAAGGATGCTGGCAGGTGCCGTCTCCTTGACAATCAGTTAAAATGAACTTCTGCATGCCACTACTTATTTAACACATGCATCAGGATTCTCGCTTAAATGCCTAGGGAAGAGCTGAGTGATGTCACATCGAACAAGCCCATCCGCTCGCAGCAATTGTTTGTGGCTGGTGCAGCATTGCTTACCAATATACACACTGTCATTCCTAGTGTCAGGTATGACAATACAAGATGCTATTTTTAACTGAATGTCAAAGGATTTTATACTATGTGGTGCTTCCCTTTCTTACATGGCGATGGAGAGTTTTGAGATACTGGTGTAGCCCCTGATATGCTGGAAAGGCACATTACCCATCAATTAAAGTGAGGGTTCACCCTAAAAATTAATTTTTAACATTAGAGCCAGCATAGTAAGGGCATATACTTTCGGCAGTTTTTTTTTTTTTTTCTCCGTACTTACCTTTATATTCTGATTTGGTCCAGGGCTTCTGCGTTCTGATGACTCCGGGACTGGGCGTTGCTATCCCTGCCTCAGGGTTCCGATGACTGCGGGACTGGGCGTTCCTATCCTTCCGTTCGATGATTGACGGCTTGTGAAACAGGTGACCTGTCGCACAACGCGCGTCACCAGATTTCCAGAAATAGCCGAGCTGCGAGTCGGCACTATACGGCGCCTGCGCCCGCCGTGTAGAGCTGACTGCGCAGGCGCCGTATAGTGCCGACTCGCAGCTCGGCTATTTCCCGACGGTCTGGTGAGGCGCGTTGTGCGACAGGTCACCTGTTTCACAAGCCGTCAATCATTGAACGGAAGGATAGGAACGCCCAGTCCCGCAGTCATCGGAACCCGGAAGCCCTGGACAAAAACAGAATATAAAGGTATGTACAGAGAAAAAAAAACGCCGAAAGTAAATGCCCTTACTATGCTGGCTCTGCTAGATGTAATATTAACATTTTTTTGGGTGAACCCCCGCTTTAATATTGGTGTGAAATGATTGAAGAGCGACTAATTAATTCAGCAATTTATCTATAAGTGACCCATTTTATGCTGGGATTTGTAGGTAAATACCCAGAATCATATGGTGGAGTACACATGGTGTGGATTTTTCCCCCTCAAAAGAAAAGAACAGTACTTTACACTTTATGGTGGAGTAACCTTAAGAGATAAAAGTCTTTTCTCACAGATTACCATTTTTTTATGGGCACTGAGGACTTTTTGTGATTGATTATTTGGTGAATCCACTTCTATTTATTTCACTTCCTTTTTTTTTATTATTTTATTATGAATTGCATATACACTGAGGACTATTTTGGTATGAATATTTTATATGAAATGAAGAACCTCTTACTTTTACACAAAACATATTTTTTAAGCACTATATATTTTTTATTAATTGCCATTTTATAATATGTATTGATTGATCACACTTTGTTGAATTTTAGTTATTAGGAGGTAAATATTGGATTTCTATAGATTTTTGGGTACGTTTTTTAGCAATAATTTATGAATGCAGTCACACTTTTGTGCTACTATTGTATTCCTTTGCGTTTTTTAATGACTGCAGCTCTTGTTATTGACTCACAGAGATACCCATGGCACAGATTATTTTGATAGACTGACAGCAGAAGTGGAGCCAAGAACGACAGCGGTGAAATCCCAGAAGAAGAGGTTTGGGCCGCTCTGTGAAATACCAATACACAGTGCAGGTGAGTATAACATATTTATTATTTTAATTTAAAAAAAAATAACTTTAATAATACTTTAAAGCCCATTGCGCTCTTAAAAAAAGAACTGCAGTCTGCTCACATAATTTATAATAAAAACATCTTGAAGCTTCCCTCAAACCACTTTGCATATTATTTTATATATACTGCGATTCTGTACTTCCCAAATATGCTGCAGAAATCTCCCTCCACTGAGTCTGGCTGCAACCATTTTAACTGTGGGCAGCTGAAGCTCCTGCCTGTTCACTTCCTGGATTTACACAGGCACACCTCCAGCTCTGCAGCCCTGCAGCTCTCATTGGCCCTCTTATGACTCACCCCTCCTCCCTTCCCAGCAAACTCTCACGAGAGTGAGAGAGCTGTGCATGATGTCATAAGCCTAGGCTAATGACCAGACAAGAAACAGGAAGTGGGCTGTATAAGGTATCTACTAGCAGAAAGAAAAATATTTTACTATCCAAAGTTAAAACAACAAGCGAAGATGATTTAATAGATAGAAATATTGAAAAAAAATTACTGAAGGTCCACTTTAAGGGTAAGGGCTACTTTTCAAAAGACGATCTGTACACTGCTCTAACAGCCTGTAAGCATCATAATGCTTGCAATGGCAAGTGGTCATTGGTCAGCATGGCTCCTGACCAAAGAGCATCACTTTTGATTCTTCTTTCAAAAGGGCACCCCAGAAGAATAGATTCTGATTGATCAGCACAGTCATATAACGTCCTGTCATTGTGAGCCTTATGACGCTTTCAGGCTTTGGGGCTTCTAAAAAAGTGCACAGTGTATGGAGTTTCTTATGCAAAAGTAAAGGTACCCTTTAACTACCAAAAAGCGCCTTTCCCATTGACTCAATTGTGGTGACATTTTACCAAATTCTCAAACAACTTCACTCCTTATCCCCCCCCCCCCCCCCCAAAAAAATCAAGAAAGTTGTGTTAGAAAAAGGTGTCCGGTATGGTGCTTTGAACACATATTCATTTCATGGGGCTCGTTCTAACACAACGTGCATTGACACTCAAAATAATGTGTGTAACGCACATGAGTTAACGCACCGCAAATATGTAAATAAACTAACACAACCCAACCAACTGAAATCCCTCCACTCACCCCTTCTCTCCATACAAGGAGGTGAAAAGGTACCAGCCGTCCCTCTTTCCTATGCCATGGCACACAACTTTCATCATTAGAGAATGTTTCTTGGTACAGGGCAACAGCATAGAGATATACAGTTCATATTTATCCACAAAATATATGAATAAATCCAGGTGATGCCGATCAGCTCATCGTCCCGTAAGCGAGCCAATGTCTAATCTCTGGAGATTGTACACCGCTCCCTGCTGTGTCAGGTGTTCAGCATATCCCTGTGTGGATGCAGATAAGCAGCTGCTACCTCTGCAGCACCACTGATGATAGTCTTCACACATCCGTGTTTTATTCATAGGAAGAAAGTAGTGTATTTTCAGTGGGCGCTCTAAGTCATTCCTAAAAAGTTTACCTGAAAGGAGTTTTTTAATGTACCTTCTACAATTTTACTTGCTTGCCATTCTAAATGCTCCTGACTGCATTTTATTTTATATTATGTATATGAAGGAGCACAGATAAAAAGCCTACTTGGAGTTAGTTTTCTCAGTCTAACAGAGCTGCAGTTAATTGCAGTTCAATAAAATAAGGCCAGCCACACATGGAGCCAGGGCCGGCCCTATGATGGGACCGGGTGGTACTATGGGTACCAGGCAGCACTTTTAGGGGGGCAGCATACTGATGCCCGCCAGCCTGTTCCGCCAGCTTCGCTACCCTATGTCCTTTTTTCCCACAAATATAGCTTTCTTTTGGTGATATTTGATCACCTCTGCGGTTTTTATTTTTTGTGCTATAAATATATAAATTTTTTAACTATTTTATAATAAATATCCCCAAAATTTAGAAAAATAAACAATTTTCTTCAGTTAAGGCCAATATGTATTCTTCTACATATTTTTGGTACCAAAAAAAAAAAACACAATTAGCGTACATTGATTAGTTTGCGCAAAAGACATTGTGGCCGCCGGCAATTCACTGGTCCCTTTATACTCCTGGATACATGTATAGAGCCATGGCAGGTCCTTTTATACGCCTATATGCATGTATAGAGCCATGACAGGCCCTCTTTATACTCCTTTATACATGTATAGAGCCACGACAGGTCCTCTTTATACTCCTATATACATTTATAGAGCCATGGCAGGTCCACTTTATATTCCTTTACATGTAAAGAGTCTCGACAGGTCCTCTATATACATGTATAGAACCATGACAGGTCCTCTTTATACTTCTTTATACATGTATAGAGCCATGACAGGTTCTCTTTATACATCTATAGAGCCATGACAGGCCCTCGTTATACTCCTTTATACATGTATAGAGCCATGTCAAGTACTCTTTATAGTCCTATATACATTTATAGAGCCATGACAGGTCCTCTTGATATTCCTTTACATGTATAGAGCCATGACAGGTCCTCTTTATACTCCTTTATACATGTATAGAGCCATGAAGGGTCCCCTTTAGTTATCATGATATAAAATAATGAATGTGGGGGCCTTTTGGTTGACGTGATTTTTTTTCGGGGGGGGGGGGGGGGACAAACGTTTCATTCTTGGTCCCAGGCAGCACAATGTCTTGGACCGGCACTGCATGGAGCGGGTTTCTTTCCTGCAATCACGGGTTGCAGGAAAGAAATTTGCTTGATTCCCTCATCAACGCAGATACTGTAGTGTTGACGAGGGACTATAATTTGTATTCAATCAGTTCTATGGACAACTCACCACATCCACATTCTAGGTACGTAGCGAGACAATGATAGAAAAGGGGTAACCCCCTTCCAAGAAGTATGAAAATTGAAGAAAAGCACTCACATGGCCACATCAGTAAAGAGTTAAAGAAAAAGAGGGGGAGGGGGTACCAAAATGGTAACCCACAGGTCAGACTTTAAAGGCACAATGAACAATGGAAAGTATACAAAAATATTACAATATTTATTGAAGATAGTACATGGTACAAAAAGAACATATAGAAGAATTAAAAAGCATATATATGAAAAACATGATAAAGAGTGAGCCCCTGTGTGTCAACGCGTTTCACTGTTTAGCTTCATCAGGACACATTCAGGGATCATTGGAAAAGGAAAAAACGAGTCTCACTATCTTATGGAAAGATAGTAGTCTTATACATAGGATTTCAGAGGGTCATATACAATGGTGTAGCAAAAGTTTAGGATAATCAGAGGAGCCAGTAGCTCGTATGTTCCATAGCAAATGCTGTGGCTGAATTTACTCCACAGGATTTAGAGGAGGAGGGTGTCAGATGGAAGAGAGAGTAAGAAGATATATTTAGACAGGCGGCCGATACAAAGGTTATTATATCGTTTGGATTGAAGGTCAGATTCATATATATGATCAGTGAAACAAAAGAGGCAATGTGAATTCCAGTCGAGTCTAACCCCTTAAGGCCATTAAAACTGGAAACACAACCGGTATAACCCCCCTGGAGAAGAGACACACACTCATCGAAGAGGAGATAGCAGGATTTTAAAGGATATATGGTTTTCACTGAGGTGAGCACATACATAGTATTAGGCCCAGATTCTCGAAGGCGTTACGACGGCGCAACACCATTAGCGCCGTCGTAACTCCTCATCTGGCCCCGGGTATCTATGCGACTGATTCTTAGAATCAGTTGCGCATAGGTACCCATTAGATCTGACAAGCGTAAGGCTGTTACGCTGTCAGATCTTAAAAGTAATTTTTTTTCCCACCGCTAGGTGTCGCATCGTCGCTTTTCCCCGTCGTCTATGCAAATGAGGTAAGTACGGCGATTCCCGAACATACGCGAGGTTGACGCAGCGAATTAACGTCGTTTGCGTAGCGTACCCGACGCGTAAGGTTGCCCCTGCTATTAGCAGGGGCAACCAATGTTAACTATGGCCGTCGTTCCCGCGTCGAATTGAATCAAAATTACGTTGTTTGCGTAAGACGTCCGTGAATGGCGCTGGACGCCATTTACGTATACATCTAGGCAAATGACATCGGGGCGACGTCATTTAGCGCAATGCTCGTCGGGTAATTTACCCGACGGAGCATGCGCAGTACGCTCGGCGCGGGAGCGCGCCTAATTTAAATGGTGCCCGCCCCATTTGAATTGGGCGGGCTTGCGCCGAGCAATCTAACGATACACCGCCGCAAGTTTACAGGTAAGTGTTCTGAGAATCAGGATGTAAACCTGTAGACCTGCGGCGGTGTAACGTAGAGCTCATACATTACGCTGCCCAGGAGCAGCGCGAATGTATGAGAATCTGGGCCTTAGTATATACAAAATATAATTTTATTGTACAAACATAGTTTAAAACCTATAGTTGAGTATAAAAACATAAAATAATATACAGACAATGGCACAGCAGTAGGGATGAGCCGAACACCCCCTGGTTTGGTTCGCACCAGAACCTGCAAACTAATCAAAAGTTTGCGCGAACTTTAGAACCCCATTAAAGTCTATGGGACTCTAACGTTCGAAATCAAAAGTGCTAATTTTAACCACTTCGTTACTGAGCCTGTTTTTCAGATTCAGGGCCAGATTCACGTAGCGCAGCGGATCTATAGATCCGCTCGTTCTACGTGAATTAAGATCCGCTCCCGCAAGTTTAGGAGGCAAGTGGCTAATTCACAAACCACTTACCTCCAAACTTGCGACGGCGGATCCTAAATCCCCCAGCGGAATTCAAATTCCGCGGCTAGGGGAGTGTCATATTTAAATCAGGCGCGCTCCCGCGCCGATTTAAATACGCATGCGTCGTCCGGGGAATTTCCCGGCGTGCATTGCTCCCACTGACGTCAATAGGACGTCAGTGGTTGCGACGGGAGCTAGACTTGCGACGCGCGTGTTCGTGAATCGGCGTACGCAAACGACGTAGGAAATTTCAAACTCGACGCGGGAACGACGGCTATACTTAACAATACTTACCCCTGCTTTTAGCAGGGGTAAGTATACGACGGGTACCGCGCTACGGAAACGACGTAAGAACACTGCGTCGGGTCCGCGTACGGTCGTGAATTTCGCGTATCTCGCTGATTTACATATTATTCAGTGTAAATCAGCGGGAACGCCCCCGGCGCCATTTTTAATTCAAAAAAAAGATCCGACAGTGTAACACAGTGTAACACTGTCGGATCTCAGCCCTATCTATGCGTAACTGGTTCTATGAATCAGGCGCATAGATAGGACCTGAAAAAAGCTGAGATACGATGGTGTATCTGAGATACACCGTCGTATCTGCTTCGTGAATCTGGCCCTCAGTGTTTACGAGACTAAAACATTTTTTTTTGCTAGAATATTACTTAAAACCCCCAAACATTATATATATATTTTTTCTAACACCCTAGAGAATAAAATGGCAGTCATTGCAATACTTTTTGTCACACCGTATTTGCGCAGCGGTCTTACAAGCGCACTTTTTTTGGAAAAAAATCACTTTTTTAAATTAAAAAATAAGACAACAATAAATTTGGCACAATTTTTTTATATATTGTGAAAGATAATGTTACGCCGAGTAAAATGATACCCAACATGTCACACTTAAAAATTGCGCCCGCTCGTGACATGGCGTCAAACTTTTACCCTTAAAAATCTTGATAGGCGACGTTTAAAAAATTCTACAGGTTGCATTTTTTGAGTTACAGAGTAGGCCTAAGGCTAAAATTATTGCTCTCGCTCTAACGATCGCGGCGATACCTCACTTGTGTGGTTTGAATACCGTTTTCATATGTCGGCGCTACTCGCGTATACGTTCGCTTCTACGCGCGAGCTCGTCGGGACGGGGCGCTTTAAAAACATTTTTTTTTTGCTTTTCGCATTTATTTTTAGTTATTTTACAATTTTTAACACTGAAATAAAAAAAAATAAAAAAATTATCACTTTTATTCCTATTACAAGGAATGTAAACATCCCTTGTAATAGAAAAAAAGCATGACAGGTCCTCTTAAATATGAGATCTGGGGTCAAAAAGACCTCAGATCTCATATTTGGGCTTAAATGCAAAAAAAAAAAAAAAAAATTTTGGAAATGTCATTTTTTCAAATGACAAAAAAAAAAATGTCTCTTTAAGAGGCTGGGCGGGACTGACGTTTTGACGTCACTTCCGCCCAGCAGAGCTATGAGGGACGGGCGAAGGAGATTTTTCCTTCAGTCTCGTCCCCGCTCAGCTGCCGGATGGTGGCGATCCCCTCCGCTGCTACCGACGGCTCCGGTAAGCGGTGGAGGGCGCGGGACAGCGGCGGGAGGGGGGGGCCCTCTCCCGCCACCGATAGCGGCGGAGACCGCCGTTATCGTGTACAGGACCGTCGGCACTAAAGATGGATACCTCAGTTGTGGCAGCAGCTGCTGCCGTTACTGAGATATCCATCTTTAAAAACAGGACGTCTTTTGACTATGGGCTGGAAACCAAGTTTAAAGGCTAATATGCAAGTTGTCCTAAAAAGGGTTTGGGGACCCGGGTCCTGCCCCAGGGGACATGTATCAATGCAAAAAAAAGTTTTAAAAACTGATGTTTTTTTGGAAGCAGTGATTTTAATGATGTTTAAAGTGAAAACAAAAGTGAAATATTCCTTTAAATATTGTGCCTGCTGGTGTCTATAGTATGCCTGTGAAGTGGCACGTGTTTCCTGTGTTTAGAACTGTCCCTGCACAAAATGACATTTATATAGGAAAAAAAGTCATTTAAAACTGCTTGCGGCTTTAATGTAATGTCTGGTCCCTGCAATATGGATGAAAATCATTGAGAAAAATGGCATGTGTACCCCCCCCCCCCCCCCCCCCCAGGTCATAACCAGCCCCTTAGGTACTTTTATGGATATTAAGGAGAACCACACACCCAAATTTAAAAAAGGAAAGGCATGGGGCCCCCATGCCCTATATACTCTGAACAGCAGTATACAGGCAGTGCAAACAAGACAGGGACTGTAGGTTTGTTGTTAACCACTTAACCCCCGGACCATATTGCTGGTCAAAAAACCAGAGCACTTTTTGCGATTCGGCACTGCGTCGCTTTAACTGACAATTGCGCGGTTGTGCGACGTGGCTCCCAAACAAAATTGGCGTCCCTTTTTCCCCACATATAGAGCTTTCTTTTGGTGGTATTTGATCACCTCTGTGTTTTTTTGTTTTTGCTCTATAAACAAAATAGAGCGACAATTTTGAAAAAAAATAATATTTTTTCCTTTTTGCTATAATAAATATCCCCCAAAAATATATAAAAAAAAATGTCCTGAGTTTTAGCCGATATGTATTCTTCTACATATTTTTCGTAAAAAAAATCGCAATAAGCGTTTATTGATTGGATTGCACAAAAGTAATAGCGTTTACAAAATAGGGGGTATTTTTATGGCATTTTTATTAATATTTTTTTTTTACTAATAATGTTGGCGATCAGCGATTTTTTTCGGTACTGCGACACTATGGTGGACACTTCAGACACTTTTGACACATTTTTGGGACCATTGGCATTTTTATAGCTTTTATAGCTATAAAAATGCATTGGATTACTATAAAAATGCCACTGGCAGTGTAGGGGTTAACACTAGGGGGCGGGGAAGGGGTTAAGTATGTTCCCTGGGTGTGTTCTAACTGGGGGGGTGTACTGACATGGGGAAATGACTGATCTTCTGTTCATACATTGTATGAACAGAAGATCAGCATTTCTCTCCCTGACAGGAGCTGTGTGTTTACGCACACAGCTCCCGGTCCCCGCTCTGTAATGAGCTATCGCGCGTGCCCGGCGGCGATCGCGCCCCCGGGCACGCACACGGGAGTCGGGGGCACGCGCCCCTAGTGGCCTGCGCGAGAGCCGACCTACCAGTTATACGGCGGCTGGTCGGCAAGCAGTTAAGCAGAATCTGTTTGTAATTTTGAACTGGTACATTTTTAAAGTGTAGCTCCTGCCAAAAAATCTATTTTAAGCTTTTTGGAAAACATAGGGAAGGGTTATCACTCCTGTAACATTTGATTTGCTGCCTGTGCTCCTGTTCTGAATATTTCACCTCACTTTCTGTCCCAATGACAAATAGTTTTTTGAAACAAGGATTGGGGATATAGCATCAGTGGAAAGGAGACACCTTTTTCCTATATTAACTCTTACAGGAGATAATTTCCCTTCCTAGGGGTAGATTTCCTCTCACTTCCTGTTGTCTCCTTTTGTTTGCAAGTAGGAGTCTTTTGTAAGTTTGATGTTTGAAAGTAGGGGCCTGCCGTATATACTCTTCAGAAATTTGGGCCATAGGTGTTGGTGTTGCCACAACACTGTAAGCCCTCACAGTTAGTCTTGGTGGGCGCTGGAATGCCCTGCTGTGAACTATTATATCAATAATTGTAATTACATGCCATTGTTGAACAGTGTTAGAAAAATTGTGCCTTTAGTGTCACAGTTACTCTTGGTGGGTGCTGGAACAGGCCCTGCTGTGAAATATTATATCAAGAATTGAAATTACATGCACCTGTTGAACAGGGGCAGAAAAGTTGGGCCTTTGGTGGTGGTGATGATGGTGGTGTTGCGACAATGCTGTAAGCCCTTACAGTTAGGCCCCGTACACACCATAGAATCTATCCGCAGATAAATCCCATCGAATGGGTTTCAGCGGATAGATTCTATGGTGTGTACACTCCGGCGGATATTTATCCGCGGATATTTCCGAATTCCAGCAGATAAATATTTGTCGACATGCACAGAATATCTATCCGCTGGAATCGGATCCCACGGATGGATCCGCTGGTCTGTACAGACTCACCGAATCCATCCGTCCGAAGGGATCCCCCGCATGCGTCGCAATGATTCAACGCATGCGTGGAATTCCTTATATGACAGCGTCGCGCACGTCGCCGCGTCATAATCGCGGCGACGGCACGACACGTCATCGCTAGAGGATTTCGGCGCGGATTTCAATGCGATGGTGTGTACACCACGAGAGGATTTATCCGCGGAAACGGTCCGCTGGACCGTATTCGCGGATAAATTCTATCGTGTGTTTGGGGCCTAACTCTTGGTGGGCACACGAATGGGCCCTGCTGTGAAATATTAGATCAAGAATTGTAATTACATGCCCCTAATGAACAGGGGCAGAAAAATTGGGCCTTAGGCACTGGTGCCACAACACAGCAACCCCTCACAGATACTCTAGTTGGAGCGCAGGAATGAGCCCTGTTGCAAAGCATTGCATCAAAAATTATAATTACATGCCCCTGTTAAACAGGGGTAGGAAAATTGGGCCTTAGGCACTTGTGCTGGTGCCACAACACTGCAACCCCTCACAGATACTCTAATTGGAGAGCAGGAATGAGCCCTGCTGCAAAGTATTGCATCAAAAATTGTAATTACACGCGCCTGTTAAACAAATAAAAAAATATTCGTTTACATCAGCATCAGGTGCTTGGTAGCTGCTGGTGATCCAAGACTGATTCGTTTTTATGAAGGTCAATCGATCGACCGAGACGGTGGAGAGGCGCACTCTGTGATCGGTTACAAAGCCTCCAGCAGCACTGAATGTGCGTTCCGAAAGAACGCTGGATGCAGGACAGGCCAGTAGCTCAATTACATACTGTGCAAGCTCTGGCCAGTGATCCATCCTCAAGACCTAGTAACCCAGAGGATTTTCAGTGGGAAAGGTGTACAAGTCTGATCTTGCCCCTAGGTATTCCCGCACCATGTAAAACAGACGCTGGCGATGGTTGCTCGAACCAATCATACCTTCGGGCTGCGGACTAAAAAATTGTCTGAACGCATCGATCAGACAGCCACCTTCTCCACCGCTCCTTCTTTGACTGGCCGAAGCCTCAGCAACACGTCCAGGACCAGGATTTTGTAACCTCCCAGTCTCTGGGAACGCATTGCACAGACCTTTCTGCAAGGCCTCCCGAAGATGTTTCATCCTTTGCTCCCTCTGCGACGGCAAGATAAGATCTGCAACCTTACCCTTGTAACGTGGATCAAGGAGGGTTGCCAGCCAGTAATGATCCCTCTCCATCATACCACGAATACGAGGATCCTTCCGCAGGCTTTGCAGGATCAGGGAGGCCATGCAGCATAGGTTTGCTGAGGCATTCGGTCCGGAGTCCTCTGGGTCACACAGGTCGACATGATCCGCAGCCACCTCCTCCCAGCCATGTACAAGTCCATGGGTTTCTTGGGACTGTAATTGATCCCTTGAAGACTGCTGCTGATGCTGAGTGCTGGGCTCCACCTTCATGCTGACACAATCCTCCTCCTCCCCCTCTTCCTGTGTGATAGGCGGGCAAGCAGGAACACTGTCTGGATAAAGGGGGCCTTGAGAGGTAAGGAAGTCCTCCTCCCCCCCCCCCTTGTTCTGCCTCAAGTGCCCTGTCCATTATTCCATGCAACGTGTTCTCCAACAGGTGGACAAGAGGGACAGTGTCACTGATGCATGCACTGTCACTGCTAACCATCTTCATGGCCCCTTAAAATGGTGACAGGACAGTGCATGCATGCATCCCTGATCATAGCCCACTGGCGTGGGGAAAAAAACCAAGCTCCCCTGACCCTGTTCTGGTGCCATATTGGCACAGATACTCATTGATGGCCCTCTGCTGCGTGTGCAGCCGCTGCAGCATTGGCAACATGGAGTTCCATCTGGTGGGCATGTCACAGATTAGGCGGTTCTTGGGCAGGTTGTATTCCTTTTGGATGTCAGCCAGCCGAGCACTGGCATTATATGACCGGCAGAAATGCACACAGAGTTTCCTGGCCTGCTTCAGGACATCCTGTAATCCCGGGTACCTGCCCAAAAACTGCTGCACCACAAAGTTAAGGACATGACCTAAACAGGGCACATGGGTCAGTTGTCCCTGTCGGAGGGCAGAGAGGAGGTTGGTGCCATTGTCGCAAAACACCATTCCTGGCTTAAGCTGGCGTGGCGTTAACCACCTCTGAGACTGCCCCTGCAGAGCTGACAGAACCTCTTCCCCATTGTGGCTCCTGTCCCCCAAGCACACCAGCACCACATGACATCTTTTTGCCTGCGTACTTGTGTAGCCCCTTGAACGCCTGCGGAGCACCGCTGGTTCTGAGGACAAAGCACAGGAAGAGGCCATGGAGGAAGAAGAAGAGGAGGGGGTAGAGGTAAGAGGTGTGTCACAATCACCAGTAGTAGCATTTTGGAGGCGTGGTGGAGGAACAACCTCCAACACTACTGTACCTTGTCCTGCATCCTTCCCAGCTGCCAGCAGAGTCACCCAATGCGCCGTGAAAGATAGGTAACGTCCCTGTCCATGCCTGCTGGACCATGAGTCAGCGGTAATATGCACCTTACCACTGACCGCCCTGTCCAGCGAGGCATGGACATGGCCTTCCAAATGCTGGTAGAGAGCCGGAATCCACCTCCGTAAGAAAAAGTGGGGTTTGGGAACCTGCCACTGAGGTACCGCATATTCCACAAAGTCACAGAAGGGGGCAGAGTCTACCAACTGAAAAGGCAGCAGTTGAAGTGCTAGTAATTTAGCCAAGATAGCATTCAACCACTGGGCATGTGGATGGCTGGGAGCAAACTTTTTTCGGTGCTGCAGCAGCTGGGGCAGGGAAATTTGCCCGGTACAATCTGACATCGGTGTACAGATAGCAGATTGCCCGCAAGTACTTGGCTGTGACACACCTAATTCTACACCTTCATTCCTCTCAGTACAGGTTTCAGAGAGGACTGAAGGTATAGTGGGGTTGGAGATCCCAGCTGATGAGGAGCAAGGAGAGGTGATGTTTTGGCCACGCGAGATACGCTTGCGACATATGTTGCAAATTGCAGCGGTGCGATCTGATGCACTCGTCTTAAAAAAGGCCCACACCAAAGAACTTTTGGAATTACGCGGAGAGACAGCAGTGCCCTGCACATGTGCAGCTCTGCGGTGTGATGCAATCAGTGTGCTGCCCTTAAGCTGGCCCCTGGAGGGCATCCTGCCTCGTTGGAGACGTGCCTCCTCCTCTATCCTATCAGGCACCCACGTGGAGTCAGTGACCTCATCATCCCCTCCCTCCTCATCACTGGAGCAAACTTGGCAGTATGCTGCAGCTGGGGGAATATGACTGCCAGATTGCTGTCTTTCTTGGGCACCCCCTCTCTCTGGGCTCACGTTGCTGTCTTCCTCTAGCTGGGTACCATCATCTGAGCCTTCAAAATGCTGCGCATCCTCCTGCAGCATGTACCCAACACTGTGGTCAAACAGTTCGGGGGACTCCTCAGGAGGACAAGGTGGGGCTAGGGAAGGAGTGACTGATGCCAGTCTGAGCAGAGGGAAGAGGCCGCTTTGGCAGCTGCTTTGCCAAAGTACCCTGAGCCTGGGTGAGAGAGGATGAGGAGGATGAGGACGGCTTGGTCATCCACTCTACCAAGTCTTCAGGCAATGTTGCGGCTCAACACGGCCAGCTGCCGAAAAAAAGGACAAGCGTGTCCCACAGCCACGTGCTGATAAGGATGCACCGTGTCCACAACCAGCACTGTTCCCTTTAGACGCAGAGCCTGCTTGCCCTCTTTTATCAGCTTGTGACTGTCTGTCTCTCCTTGTTGTCCTTCCAGACATACTAATGGCCTGCAGGGAGATGTAGCTGCACAAAGCTGTGATGTATATATATACTGATTATACTGCAGCTAGCAGAATCAACTGCCTGCCTGTAGTATTATTAGTAAGAGAATACCAGCAATTGTCTTCAGTTAGCTTTAGTTGCACAGTGTGCAAAGGACACAGTACACTAACTGAAAATACTTGCAGCTCCCTGCCTGTGGTATTAGTATGAGAACACCAGCAATTGTATTCAGGTAGCTTTAGGTGCACACTGTGCAGAGGACACAGTACACTAAGTGAAAAAACTTGCAGCTCCCTGCCTGTGGTATTAGTATGAGAACACCAGCAATTGTATTCAGGTAGTTTTAAGTGCACACTGTGCAAAGGACACAGTACACTAACTGACAATACTTGCAGATTCCTGTCTGTGGTATTAGTATTAGCCACCCTGGCTTTGGCATGCTTGGCCAATCATCAGCCAGCAATGCACTGCGATGCCACAGTGAATTATGGGCCGTGACGTGCCACTCGAATTTGGCACGAATGGCCCATAAAGTTTGTAATTTGACGAACGATCGAACAGGCGATGTTTGAGTCGAACATGGGTTTGACTCGAACTCGAAGCTCATCCCTACACAGCAGGTAGAATTTCCAAATTCCAGTGAATACATTGATTTGCTTCATTGTTACATTGTAGTCCAACGCGTTGTGCAGAACTATTTCTCTGCTTCTTCAGGGAACTTTAATGTATATAAACTTCACCACAGTACTTTTGAACTGTTAATGTGCAGGCTGAATGTACCAAGTTTATTGATCAATCAAAAAACGTGAAAAAGGGGAACAGAACTATGAGGTGACCGTTTGGCCCATGGTAACAATTCCAGGACCAACTCTGATGGACAATGGATCAAACAACTGAGGACGCAGGCGGATCTGCTTTCAATACCCAGAGAACTTTTAAATCCAAACTGCAGGAGTGGCAAAGTCACCGCTGGAGCCAAGTCCATGTTGATGCGGGATTCCCACCTGCTGGACCATTGTCTTCTCCCTTCATAATCGCAAAAGAATCCAGCATGCTGGTTGTACCCAAGTTGATTGATCAATAAACTTGGTACATTCAGCCTGCACATTGATGGTTCGAATCTCAGCTGGTTCAGCAGGAATGGATCTGTGTATGGCCAGTCTAAGAGCCGGTTCACACGGGCAGCGCGACTTGCCGAGCGGCTCGGAAAGGCGATCTGCCCACGACTTCAGAGGCGACTTGCAAAATGACTTCTGTATTGAAGTCAATGCAAGTCGTCCTGAAGTCGTCGCAAAGTAGTACAGGAACCTGAGTAGTACAGCAACGTAGTACAGCAAAGTAAAATAGTACACCAAAGTAGTACAGCAACTTCAGTCGCTCCTATTAGAATGGTTCCATAGTACAGAACGGAGCCCGACTTTTCAGGCGGCTAAGTCGTCTGACGAGTCGCCCCTGTGTGAATCGGCTCTTAGTGTAATGTTGAGAGCAGATTCAGCGTCACATATATTTTTTGCATGCATGCTAAACATATTGGCCCAGATTCAGGTAGCCTTGCACTTTTTTTACGTAGGCGCAGGGCATCGTTTTTGCCCTGCGCCCCCGCAAATTTTCTGCGCTACCCGCGATTCACGGAGCAGTAGCTCCGTAAATTGCGTGGGCGCTCCGGCAAAATGCCCGGCGTAAGCGCGCGCAATTTAAATGATCCCGTAGGGGGCGGGAATCATTTAAATTAGGCGCGTTCCCGCGCCGAGCGTAGGGCGCATGCTCCGTCGGGAAACTTTCCCGACGTGCATTGCGGTAAATGACGTCGCAAGGACGTCATTTGCTTCAAAGTGAACGTGAATGGCGTCCAGTGCCATTCACGATCTACTTATGCAAACAACGTAAATTTCAAATTTCGCGACGCAGGAACGACGGGTATACTTTAGCATTGGCTGCCCCTGCTATTAGAAGGGGCAGTCTTACGCAAAAAGCGACGTACGCAAACGACGTAAACTGCGTACGCAGGGCTCGCGTAGGGTAGTGAATCGGCGTTAGTATGCAATTTGCATACTATACGCTGACCACTACCGGAACGCCACCTAGCGGCCTGCGTAAGAATGCAGCCTAAGATATGAGGGCATAAGAGCCTTATGCCACGCATATCTTAGGCTGCAGTCGGCGTAACAAGCTCTCTGAATCAGGAGAAGTCGTTACGCCTGCGCAAGTAAGCAATTGCGCTGCGTAACTATGGTTACGCAGACGCAATTTCTCTCTGAATCTGGGACATTGTCATTGTAACACTTCCAGGTATTTATTACCAGTCGTAAAGATCACAGTACTCGCCCTGGCAATACCTTCACCTGCTTTTCACTTCAGGATGGTGTTTTCTTTGATCAGGCATCATTTGAAGTCACCATCTACTGACATGACATTTCAGACTGACATGCTGGCTCGCTGATGACGCAATCATCTAAATCCTGGTTCCTGTGCAGTTCTTGGTTGTGTTAAAATTGTCTGACACAGATCAGCTCCTGCTGTAGTCTCTCATCTTGTGACTTGCTACAAAGTTACAATGTTGCAGTCTGATCACTAGGGGAGAGGAGACTTCCTCCTGCATGGAGCAAACTGATGACATCATCTCAGCATAGGCAAAGTCACTGGACTGAAGCTCAGGAAAAGCTTTTTATTGATAAAAAATGGTGCTTTATTACACATTTATATTGTTGCTATGTATTGTGATGTTAGAAAATCATCCATGCAGATATGTAAAGTTAGTGAAAGGTTCATTTTAACAAACTTCAAACAAGCCCCTAAAGTAGGAATGCCAAACTCAAGTAAAGCAACAAGTTAAAGTGGAGGTCCACACAAAAATGGAACCTCCGCTGTCCGGATTCCTCCCCCCCCCCCTCCGGTGTCACATTTGTCACCTTTCAGGGGGGAGCAGATACCTATCTAAGCCAGGTATTTGCTCCCACATCTGGTGATAGATAGCTGCATTATCTGCGGGTATCTATGCCATGTCTGCCCCCCCCCCGCTGTCTTTTGGGAGACACAGGGGTCCCAGAAGACCGCAGGAACCATTCAGAGCATGCAGCGCGACTCGCGCATGCGCAGTAGGGAACCAGAAAGTGAAGCCACAAGGCTTCACTTCCTAATTCCCTTACCAAAGATGGCGGTGGCAGCATTCTAGTGCCGAGCGATAGATCGGCTTTGAGTGCCAACATCGCATGCACGCTGGACAGGTAAGTGTCCTTGTTTTAAAAGCTGCAGTATTTGTAGCTGCTGACTTTAAAAAAAAACAGTGGTCCTCCACTTTAAAATTAAAGGAATAAAGTGTTTGTTACCCCATCATTTCATATTCATGATATGTGCCTGCTGTACCATATACAGTGATGAAAATAAGTATTTGAACACCCTGCTATTTTGCAAGTTCTCCCACTTGGAAATCATGGAGGGGTCTGAAATTGTTATCGTAGGTGCATGTCCACTGTGAGAGACATAATCCAAAAAAAAAATCCAGAAATCACAATGTATGATTTTTTTAACTATTTATTTGTATGATACAGCTGCAAATAAGTATTTGAACACCTGAGAAAATCAATGTTAATATTTGGTACAGTAGCCTTTGTTTGCAATTACAGAGGTCAAACGTTTCTTGTAGTTTTTCACCAGGTTTGCACACACTGGAGGAGGGATTTTGGCCCACTCCTCCACACAGATCTTCTCTAGATCAGTCAGGTTTCTGGGCTGTCGCTGAGAAACACGGAGTTTGAGCTCCCTCCAAAGATTCTCTATTGGGTTTAGGTCTGGAGACTGGCTAGGCCACGCCAGAACCTTGATATGCTTCTTACAGAGCCACTCCTTGGTTATCCTGGCTGTGTGCTTCGGGTCATTGTCATGTTGGAAGACCCAGCCTCGACCCATCTTCAAAGCTCTAACTGAGGGAAGGAGGTTGTTGCCCAAAATCTCGCAATACATGGCCCCGGTCATCCTCTCCTTAATACAGTGCAGTCGCCCTGTCCCATGTGCAGAAAAACACCCCCAAAGCATGATGCTACCACCCCCATGCTTCACAGTAGGGATGGTGTTCTTGGGATGGTACTCATCATTCTTCTTCCTCCAAACACGGTTCGTGGAATTATGACCAAAAAGTTCTATTTTGGTCTCATCTGACCACATGACTTTCTCCCATGACTCCTCTGGATCATCCAAATGGTCATTGGCAAAAACTTAAGACGGGCCTTGACATGTGCTGGTTTAAGCAGGGGAACCTTCCGTGCCCTGCATGATTTCAAACCATGACGTCTTAGTGTATTACCAACAGTAACCTTGGAAACGGTGGTCCCAGCTCTTTTCAGGTCATTGACCAGCTCCTCCTGTGTAGTCCTGGGCTGATTTCTCACCTTTCTTAGGATCATTGAGACCCCACGAGGTGAGATTTTGCATGGAGCCCCAGTCCGAGGGAGATTGACAGTCATGTTTAGCTTCTTCCATTTTCTAATGATTGCTCCAACAGTGGACCTTTTTTCACCAAGCTGCTTGGCAATTTCCCCGTAGCCCTTTCCAGCCTTGTGGAGGTGTACAATTTTGTCTCTAGTGTCTTTGGACAGCTCTTTGGTCTTGGCCATGTTAGTAGTTGGATTCTTACTGATTGTATGGGGTGGACAGGTGTCTTTATGCAGCTAATGACCTCAAACAGGTGCATCTAATTTAGGATAATAAATGGAGTGGAGGTGGACATTTTAAAGGCAGACTAACAGGTCTTTGAGGGTCAGAATTCTAGCTGATAGACAGGTGTTCAAATACTTATTTGCAGCTGTATCATACAAATAAATAGTTAAAAAATCATAAATTGTGATTTCTGGATTTTTTTTTTTTTATTATGTCTCTCACAGTGGACATGCACCTACGATGACAATTTCAGACCCCTCCATGATTTCCAAGTGGGAGAACTTGCAAAATAGCAGGGTGTTCAAATACTTATTTTCCTCACTGTACATGTAGCGCCTGGTTACTTCTAAGTCCCGGTGCTAAGTTAAATTAAGAGTGGGTCAGAGAGTTAATTAGCTCTGACCCAGCTGATTTGTTCAAATTTGGGTCTCTGTCTCAGCTTGGCTGACTGTGAGCTCATTCTGTCACTTCTGGGGTGCTGTTCCCACCCCAGGACGACAAGTGACAGCAGTGGAGTTGAGGTTTGGGTGCTTTTCCCCAGCAGCCTATCAGGAGGGGTTTTCCTCGCTGTGCATGCTGGGGGAGGGTATTTATGAGACAGACGCCATTGGGCTGGGTTCTTCTTCGTGTGCGGCACCCACCTTTAGGGTGACTGCATCACGGCACCCCAGCGAAATGGCCTTCCAGGCCAGGGTGCGCGTGCCACACGGTGTTCCTGGTTCCAGGACCACGTTGGTCCGGGAATGTTAAAAGCTGTGGCTGGGCCCCGGTCCCCAATCCTGAGAAGATCCCAAGTGTGTTCCCAGTGAGAGGAAGCTGTTCGGTGGGGAGTCCATCTGAGGAGAGCCAAGAGAGGCTGGCGATCCAATAGGGTCTCGACAATCCACCGGGGATCAAGGTACCCAGGTACTGAGAGGTTGGACGTTGGTCACCTATCAGTCGGTAACCTGCAAATTATCTGAAGGAGATCCAGGCCAAAGTCTACTAAGGAGGGTACCTCCGCTATTTCAATCCTAAGGAGGGTCTGTGGCAGAGACTTTTCCTCTAAGTTCCGAGTGATACTCTGGCTGCCAGGTCAGTGAGAGAGGCCTGTCCAGGTACGCTATACCCACTCCGGCTGGAGTGGCGAAGAAGACTAAGTGTTGTTGGAAGCAGGACTGTTTCCCTACTGTTACGCCTGAATCTGCTATTTCTCCTTCTGCTTCACCTCTACTCTTCACCACAAGTTTTATTGTTTTTACCCGGCTGGGTAATAAAGAGCACAGAAAAAGACACCTGTCGTGGACATTCCATTACTGCTACATTCACCATACACCCCTAGACGGCGGAGGAGCCATGAGGTAACATGCCACCCAAAACAAACCAGCAGCTACTTCGGGGGTAGTGCTACATACATGTATGAGAAAGTATCCTCTTCTCTCTGTATTGCTTCCTTCCAGTCCCTTTGCTTTCCTATTAACAACTGACCACACTAAGCATGAGAGCACATTGTGGTCAATTCTCTAGCTATGCTGGGAACTCAGCCTGCTCTCCTCCAATGATCAGACTTTTACTGAAACTTGCTGTGTGCCCATATGCATGCAAATCTATCATGAGCCCTAAAACATAAAAAAGATTATAGGCCTTTAACTAGAATGCATGCCTAAACAAAGATGGTGCTGTCCTTCTGGAAAGAAAAGCAGATGAAAGCATTGCCAAACGAGTAATGTGATCTCTATGAGAAGTAATAAATACCTGGAAGTGTTACACTGACACATTACCTAGTATGCATGTACTTAACATGAAAACATATATCTGTTGCCAGATCCACTTTAAATGCTATAAAAATGCCTGCTGACTTTTGATATCCTCAAGCTAGTATTTAGGAGCTATGATGAAACAGTTTCCATGTGTATGAGGCCTAGGTGCAGGGGTGGGCTGGGCCAGGGGGCAGGATGGCAATTTCCCCCTAGGCCATCCCAA
The DNA here is from genome assembly GCF_905171775.1 of Rana temporaria. NCBI lineage: Eukaryota > Metazoa > Chordata > Amphibia > Anura > Ranidae > Rana > Rana temporaria. The sequence continues at coordinate 261,395 of NW_024404503.1, forward strand.
CTTATATGCAAATCGCCCCCCACCCCCTCAGCCCACCCCCCTCTGTAAGCCCATCCCCTCTCTGTCAGCCACAACAGGGTGCAATGTGCCAGCCACCCACCCACCCACTGACCCACAGCAGAGAGCCAGGCCAGCCCCCCACAGCAAGCTGCACCGTGCCAGCCAGCCATGAGCCACCCACTGACCCACAAAAGAGCCAGGCCAGCCACCAACAGCAGGGTGCCAGGCAGCCAACCACAGAAGCCAGCCAACCATGGTGACCCACCCACAGCAGGGCCATGGTGCCAGCCACCCACAGAGGATGCAGGAGCCAGCCAGCCACAGAGGATGCGGGAGCCAGCCAGCCACAGAGGATGCAGGAGCCAGCCACAGCTTCAACACCCATAGTTAAAGGAGTTGTAAAGGAATTTTTTTTTTTTTTTTTTGCTGAAATTACTGTTTACAGGGTATAGAGACATAATAGTTAACTGGTTCCTTTTAAAATTGATTAAAAATAGATAAAAATCAATCATATAATGTACCTCTAGTTTCATTTTTGCATGTTATCCTGCCTCTGTGCATGTACAGAGCCAGAGAGCAGTGACGGTTTGGAAAATGAAACTAGAATCTCCCAGTACTGTGGTCATCAGGAAACAGACAACCAGGAAGTATCCAGAACAGAGAAGAATTACAGCAACATCAGAGCAAAAACGAACAATGAGGACATGAAACCAGGACTGCAGTAAAGTAAAGGAAGCTATTTGGCTAAAAAAAAAAATCCTTTAGTGACCCTTTAAGGTAAGAGGAGCGCTACACAGTGTCAATTTTATTTCTACTTTGTGAGAGGTTGGGGCAGGGCACAAAGAGGGGTCCCATAAGGACCAGAGTGAATGAAGTGTGTTTACTGTACACTCTGTTAGAAAGAGGCCCCCTTTAGGTCCCAATATACACCTTTTTTGTCTCTAATGGGACCTGGAAGGAACTCTACACGATCATTTTTCGGGTTGTAAAAAGATGTTTTTCAGGCTCTAGAAAAAAACGAAGTTTTTTTCAACTTCATCATTAAAACGGCCTTGCCTACACACGATCGTTAAAAAAAAAAACGGTGACGTACGACACGTACAACGGCACTATAAAGGGGAAGTTCCATTCGGATGACGCCACCCTTTGGGCTGCTTTAGCTGATTTCGTGTTAGTAAAAGACGATTGACGTTTTTCTGTCTGTTACAGCGTTATGAATGTGCTTACTCCATTACGAACGGTAGTTTTACCAGAACGAGTGCTCCCATCTCATAACTTGCTTCTGAGCATGCGCGGGTTTTTCACGTCGTTAAAGCACACACACACGATCGTTTTTTACTACCCGAAAAACGACAACGTTTAAAACGTTGTGAAAAAATAAAGCATTTACGAAAACAAAATTGCCAGTTTTTCAGAACTCGAAAAATGCTCTGAAGCCCACACACAATCGTTTTAAATTACATTTTTCAAAAAACATCATTTTTTACAACCCGAAAAATGATCGTGTGTACACGGCATAACAGATTCTATAATGGACACTGATTGGATGGGCCTCTATTAGAGAGACCCCCCTCCAGGTCCCATTAGACTCCTTTGAAGTCTCCAATGGGTCCTGGAGGGGGGGTCTCTCTCCAGGGGTGGGCTGGGCCAGGGAGCAGGATGGCAATTTCCCCCCAGGCCATCCGGACTTATATGCAAAGCGGCCGACAGTCGCCCGCTGCCGATCTTTTACCTCTGAGGAAGTCGGCCAGGGGCTCGGCCGCATTCGGCACCCCCCCTCTCAGCCCACCCCTCCTCTGTCAGTCCACGCCTCCTCTGTCAGCTCCCTTCTCTGTCAGCCACAGCAGGGTGCACCATCCCAGCCATTCACCCAACCACTGACCTGCAGCAGGGTGCACTGTGCCAGCCAGCCACCCACCCACTGACCCACAGCAGGGAGACAGGCCAGCCACTAACAGCAGGGTGCCAGGCAGCCACCCACAGATGCCAGCCAACCACAGCAGGGCCAGGGTGCTGGGTCACATTACACTCTGTTGCTAAAAAGTGTTTTAAAAAAAAAAGTTGTACTTTGTGCAAAATGAAGGGGCCAGGGGTGGGTCATGGTAGGGTCATGGCAGGGCCAGGGATGGGTCATGGGCAGGGCCTGACAGGGGACCCTTGCTTTATTTGGTCTGGGGCCCTGGGTGTTGTCAGTCCACCCCTGAGCAGCAAGGCGCGCCAGGGAGTTGGGACCCTTGTGACTGGCTTGGGCTGCAAGTTTATTTGTCCCCAGGACAGGAGCATCACTTTACACCCCCAGGATCCAAGGCCATGCAAGGACCTGCTGAGCTGGCACTGGAGGTGAGAGACCCTGACACCTCCAGCTAAACCCCACATCCCACCCCCCATACAACCTATTTACCCTGCCCCAGGCCTGTGCCCACTCAGCAACCTAAAAGTAGCCCTCAACACTGTGGGTCCTGCTGGGAGCTGGCCATGGCCAGCGGCCAGCAGGACCCCCAGGTGCTCAGGCAGCTCCCAGCAGGACCCACAGTGTATGGGTCCTGCTGGGAGCTTGCCACAGACCTGTGGGTCCTGCTGGGAGCTGGCCACAGATCTGTGGGCCCTGCTAGCCACTAGCCTAGGGTGACCAGACGTCCCCTCTTTTTTTGGACTGAGGACACTGTCCCTGGACCAAGTCTGTTCCCGTTTTGTCCCAATTGGGGGCGGGTGCACCCCGAGATGGGGCAGTGTGAGGACACCCAGGGTCTGTGCCCATTGGGCTGCCTCAGAGGGGGAGCGTCACCAGATTTCACAGAGCGTCAATCTCCCGATTACCTGGCGGCCACTGTCATACGAAGTCCCGCCTCCTGGACTGGCTCCTATGATTGAGAGCACACTGATGAAGTCCATCATAGGAGCGGCCAGAGATCTCTGCTCTGTGTAATCCGGCTGCTCTCCTCTCTAATCTCCATGCACTGAACAGACTGCATTGCTGAGCACTGGTAAGGCTGAGCTGATTGGCACAGGTGAGGTTGCACTGATGGGCACTGGTGAGGTTGCGCTGATGGGCACTGGTGAGGTTGCGCTGATGGGTACTGGTGATGTCGCGCAGATGGGCACTGGTGATGGTGAGCTTATTCGGTGGTTCAAAGGGCCACTTGACTGGACTTGCTCCCCAGGCCTAAGGCCTCATACACACGACCGAGGAACTCGGCGTAAATGAAACATCGTTTTCCTCGACGAGTTCCTTGTTAGGCTTGTCGAGAATCTGGACAAGCTTTCTTTGCGTACACACTGTCAAGACAAAATCTCGTTGTTCTCAAACGCAGTGACGTACAACACGTACGACGGCACTATAAAGGCACGCTCCCATTTCATACTTTATTCTGAGCATGCACGGGTCTCTAAGCACAAACACACAAACGCGTTTCTCGTTGTAAACCAGCCCGACGAGAAACAGGACGAGGAAATTGAGACTCCCGACGAGGAAAAAGAGAACGTGTTCTTTTTTTTTCTCGTCGAGTTCCACAACAGTTTTCTCGACGAAAAACATACACACGACCGTTTTCCTCTGCAAAAAAGCTCTGCCACCAAGTTTCTTGATGGATTCTGTTGAGGAAAACGGTCATGTGTACGAGGCCTAAGGCTGCCAGCCCTCCCCTGCCTAGGTGATATTAAGTTTTCCAACCCTTACTCCATATAGCAGCAGACATAAAATAGATTTTCCAAGATGGGGTTGAGAAGGATGTATGTAACATGGAGCTTAACATTATCACCCATTCCATTTAATAAACTAATGAATAAGAACATTTTCTCTCTTTTCTGCTCTCCTTTGTGGCATGTTTAATGCAAATGTCAGGTGCATTTTAAATAGACTTCATTGCAAAAAAAGTCAAAATGAGTCATTGTTCTGTTGACGCCACCATCGCCCATGACTGAATGAATCGCGCATTACCATATGGGCCCCAGAGTAAATGCAGACAGGTGCTATAGTTATGTAAGTCAATAAGTGAGACAAATGATCTGATTAAACATGCAGGAATTCTGGCTGACGTCTGCTCATCACAAATTGCTGACAATTACTTCCGGAGAGGGGAAGCTGGTTACTGCATGTGTCTCAAATTCAATTTCTTCTAAATATTTGAGTGATAGACGTAGACTATAGGTATAACTCGCAGAGACTGAAAACTATTGAGTTTTCTGTATAGGTTTTCGCAAGGGGTGTTTTTTTTTCCTGATGTTTTAAGTGCAGACTTATTTAATTTTATTTTGCTGTGTTGTAAGATAATTTTTACTATATAGCCGTATAGTATGTATTCACTATTTTGGTCATATAGTATATATACACTTAGCAAAATTCTAAACTCAACACTTTTGTGTTTGCCCCTATATATCATGAGTTGAACACAAAGATCTATGAATATTTCTATGTACACAAAAGGCCTATTTCTCTCAAATATTGTTCTAAATCTGTGTAAGGCCCCTTTCAGACTGGGGGGGGGGAGCCGCGGTGGCGGTATATCGCCGCTAAAAATAGCGGCGCTATACCGTCGGATTTTCCGCGGGATTCGGCCGCTAGTGGTGTGGTATTAACCCCCGCTAGCGGGCGATAAAGGGTTAATACCGCCCGCAATGCGCCTCTGCAGAGGCGCATTGCGGGCGGTACTGTCGCGGTTCAAATTGTTTTAAATGGGAACGAGCGGTATACACGCCGCTCCTCTCATCACTCCAAAGATGCTGCTGACAGGAGATTTTTTTGTCTTCCGCCAGTGCATCGCCCTCCGGATTTCACATTGAGGTAGCTGGGCAGGAGATTTTCAGGCGGTATAGCAGCGCTATTTTTAGCGCTGTACTGCCTGAAAAACTCCTCAGTGTGAAAGGGGTCTTAGTGAGCACTTCTCCTTTGTCAAGATACTCCATTCACCTCACAGGTGTGGTATATCAAGATGCTGATTAGACAGCATGATTATTGCACAGGTGTGCTTTAGGCTGGCCACAATAAAAGGCCACTCTAAAATGTGCAGTTTTACGGTATTGGGTTAGTCTGTGGTATGTTGGTCCATTCCTCTTCTATGGCTGTGGGAAGTTGCTGGATATTGTCAGGAACTGGAACACACTGTCGTATACGCCAATCCAGAGCATCCCAAACATGCTCAATGGATGATCTGTCCGGTGAGTATGCTGGCCATGGAAGAACTGGGATGTTTTCAGCTTCCAGGAATTGTGTAAAGATCCTTGCAACATGGGGCCGTGCATTATCATGCTGCAACATGAGGTGATGGTCGTGGATGAATGGCACAACGATGGACCTTAGGATCTCGTCACAATATCTCTGTGCATTCAAAATGCCATCAATAAAATGCACCTGTGTTCATTGTCCATAGCATACACCTGCCCATACCATAAGCCCACCGCCACCACGGGCCACTCGATCCACAACAATGACATCAGCAACCCACATGACATCATACACGCTGTGTCCGCCATCTGCCCTGTACAGTGAAAACCGGGATTCATCCGTAAAGAGAACACCTCTCCAAAGTGCCAGATGCCATTGAATGTGAGCATTTGCCCACTCAAGTTGGTTACAACAATGAACAGCAGTCAGGTCGAGACCCCGATGAGGACGATGAGCATGCAGATGAGCTTCTCTGAGACGGTTTCTGACAGTTTGTGCAGAAATTCTTTGGTTATGAAAACCGATTGTTGTAACAGCTGTCCGGGTGGCTGGTCTCAGATGATCTTGGAGGTAAAGATGCTGGATGTGGAGGTCCTGGGCTGGTGTGGTTACACATGGTCTGCAGTGGTGAGTCAGGTTGGATGTACTACCAAATTCTCTAAAACACCTTTGGAGACAGCTTATGGTAGGGAAATTAACCTTTCAGTTCAAGGGCAACAGCTCTGGTGGACATTCCTGCAATCAAAATGCTGATTGCACGCTTCCTGTGGCATTGTGCTGTGTGATAAAACTGCACATTTTGGCCTTTTTTTGTGGCCAGCCTAAGGCAATAATCATGCTGTCTAATCAGCATCTTGATACAGTAACTGACCGCGATATTGTACATAATCTCGGTCAGGCAGCGTGACATTGGCTGCCCCGCCACTCCCGGCACGGGAGCCAGCACTGAGCTCTGTCGCTCCTCCCGCTCGCTGCCCGCAATACAATCCTATGGATGCACTTTATCTCATGGGGGCGGCGAGCGCGAGAAGCACAGCCTCACAGCGGCGATATCCATCGCACTGGATATACAAAATCGGCGGCACCTACTGTATGTCACACCTGTGAGGTGGATGGATTATCTCAGCAAAGGAGAAGTGCTCACTAACACAGATTTAGACAGATTTGTGAACAATATTTGAGAGAAATAGGTCTTTTGTGTACATAGAAATAGTCATAGATTCTTGAGTTCAGTTCATGATAAATAGGGGCAAACACAAAAGTGTTGCCTTTATAATTTCGCTCAGTGTATGTGGAAGCCACACACCACACTGTGCAGTGTATTCCCTAACTCTAATTAATAAGAGACTCCATCTTAGAGCATATATAGCAATGGATAAACTAAAAACAGGTCTGTTTGGAGGTAGCCCATTTCTCTGTGCCAGAAGCACAATGCAGGGACACACTAGAAGCATGGCACAATGGCAGCTGATGAGCTACAGTGTGTCCCCACGCCTAATCCACCAAGCTAACCAAAAATGTCTACCGCACTAATCTATTTATAACTAGCTTATTAAAGTAATGGATACATGGAAGTGCTTTGCACAGAACAAATACAGTACAATGCAAACATTTCTCTGCACACTTACAGCTAGCCATTAAAAAATATATTATAACCAGGTTATAAGTAAACTCAGCTGGACCATGGTTAATGATAAACTCACCCATATACTTTGTAATAACACTAAAAAATTTAACAAGGATGGGTTATATCTCGACTCGGTAGGGAGCTCCAGGATGACCCTCTCCCTCTTTATCTCCAATTTTTTTCTTTTTTCTTTTTTTTCTCTCTCTTCTCTTCTCTCTCTCTCCTCCCTCCTCTTTTCTTTATTACTTCCTTCTTTTTTCTGGTACTTATATGTACAATACAGGTGATTGCTTATGGGGCTTCACACAGTAGTGAGCCCTGAGCTAATCTCAGGGATCACCACCAGAATTCCGTGTGACTCCGAATCTCTGCCATTTGCCATACATGGTGGTATTCCGGATCGTAGAGGGGAAAATATTATTCAGTCCCATTGATACTTGATTACATATAACACGTCTTGCATTCTGCTATGATAATAGATGACGGGTATGTACTATGGTCATACCTTCTGTATCTCTGTATTTCTATGTTGACAACTTGAGAAATTGACTTTGTTTCATTAATGTGTCTGTTCATTCTGACATTTGTTTCTTTTTCAATTAAAAATATTGAAATACAAAAAATATATTATATTTGTAAATATAAATGGTAGCCTCACATATAGTACAGTACAGTAGGTTTGGTTGAAGTTTAGGGGTTAGACTGGGGGTTATGGATTACTATAGGATTAAAGCGGGAATTTTGTGTATAATGTTAGGTTGAGGTTTATAGGTAACTGGTGGATAAGGATCAGAGTGAAATTTGGGTTTACAGTTCATGTAGCTTGTGGTATAGAGGTTCGGTTAAGGGTTGAAGAATAAAATATGGGCACTGGATTGATGGCCAGTGGTTGGGGTTAAGGTAAGAGTTAATGATTAAGGTAGAATTAGGGTTGACAGTTGGTAGTGTTAGGGATTTTGTAACAGAGTTTTTCTAATAAGCTGACATGTGTATTTGTGAGATATTTCTAAGTCAGAAATGCTCCCTATAACCTCCTAGAAGTATCCTTAGGTATCTTGAGCTGTGTCTCACTAGGTTGTGGAGTATGGCCATATTTAACGTGAAAAAGCTGTACTCACATTTGCCTCTTTACATGCCATTTGTCGATTGTTAGATGTAGGTGAGATTTGAGAAAACATTTGAGATTCTGTCTTATTCCTGCAATGAAAGCAACATTAAAAAATTACTTATTTGTGGTAATATTATCCAAACATTTATTACATAATTCCCTACGGAGTTACTACAGTATATGGCAGTTCAGCCATTTTTCAAGAAGGATCATTCAGAAATAGATTGGTTTTGTTCATATTCATCTTGTAGGACATATGTCATATTTGTCTCTATTGCCATAAAATTCAAATTATAGTTAGACTGGCCACATATGCCTAATTATACAATTTCCTTTACATTTAATGACTGTGTAGTACAAGGGCATATCTAAACAAATGGTCTGAAATAAATATTTAGGTAGGTCTTCAAACTACATAGTGGTAAATCTAAAAAAGATTGTACAAGGTTGTGTAACCAAAGTGTAACATGTATGAGCATCTAAATTGTAACTTGATTCACTAAAGGAAATAATAACAAAATATAAAAAAAGTTTTAGTAATTAATGAAAACACAAGATAACTAATAGAAAGTACAGGAGATACATTGTGCTACATACATCTGACATCCTGTCTAATAATATAGATGAAAAAATCGGTAAATCAATGCAATGTTATGAGTTTTTCATAAATTTGGGTTACCTAAAGTTCATGGCTGAAATCACTGCTGGAAAATCCAGGAATTCTTCAACCTACAAAACATGATAATAAAACTAATCAGAAATTTGCTACCTGTTCCTTTTTCTATAAAAATGTTGCCAAGATATAGGTCTGCTACAAACAGTAAACAAAAAAATAAATAAATCAGATATCCTAACAATAAAGGGGAGAGATGGGTGCTGAAGATCTGGAGTTCACAATAAAGTATATACCACAGGTTGTTGGGAAAAATTTGGTCACATCATGCTTTCACTACTGATACACTGAGGCTGATTTACTAAAAGAATCGTAAATATATACACAAAAAACATTGTGAACATTCATTTCCAATGAATCCAATCATATCCAGATGAAATAAATAACGCATAATACGTTTCTTGCATGATTGGATAATTGCAGTTAAACTTCACTCTTTTCTTCTGTGAACATATTAAATGCCTTTCAATTTTTAATAGAATTTGCAGACAATGAGCTTAAAGAATATTCACACCCAAAAAACAAAAATTGTATATATTGCCGGTTACCACTGTATTGTGGTTGCATTCATTTTTTTTTCTTTGCAGGCTTTATATTTTTTTATTTTCTTTATAGTCACCTAGAGCTCCTGCAAATACTGTAACAGACTTGCTGTCCCTAGGTGGCTATGCTCATTCCTCCACTGTTTCTATAGAAGCAGTCTTAGTTGTGCTCCTGATTGGAATTCTTCATCTCCTTTGAAAGGGTGGTGGGATTAGTAGTTTAGGATTGTTTGTAATTTCAGTTCCATCCATTGGAAGTGACAAGGACTGACAGGACAAACAGATATTTTCTATATTTGGTGAAAACATTCTAAGCCTGAAAAAGAAAACAAATGTACCCACCACATCTAAGGTCCTGAAAACTGCAATATATTACATATTTGTACATGGATTAATTATGATGTCTATGCATGTTCAACAATCATTTTACAACCAATAGTCTCTTATTGGAAATACTTGAGCGCACAGCTGAATATGTTAACACAAGAAATTCGTGTAATTAAACTAAAACTGCCATCCAATGGCCTTGTAGAAAAAAAAATATTATATATATATATATATATATAATTTGCTTTTTGAATATTTTGAGGAATAACTTCAGTGTTTAGAATTTGGCATGCAGAAAGTTATAATATTGGCAAGATAAACGCCCTTATTTAGTTTATGCTTTACTACACTATGGTCTGCTACTCTGCTTCTTTTCAGATGCAAGGACCCTAGTGCATAGGCGTGCGCACAAGGTGAACCATTTGTGCCTAGGCACACCCTAATAACCCTGTGCTCCTGGAGTGCTGATAAGGCAGTACAGACGGGCCCTCCTGTACTGGGTCCAGGCCTTATTATTTAAAAAGAGGGTCTCGGGCACCTGCTGCGCTGGATGACTGGCTGTACCGCCTTATTACAGACAACAATCCTCTTGTTCCTCCCCCTGCAGTGCTACTGGCTTCTCCTCCTCTACCTCTCTCTGGCTGTGGTGCAGGAGGATCAGTTCTAGCATCTATGCCCCCAGCGCACTGCTCTCCTAACCCCCCCGTGTGCCCCTTTCCCACGCAGCGATGCTAGCTTCCCTCCTCTCCTGCCGGCAGCTGCTGTGGGTACACAGGGGAATGTAAGGGCGGGGGAGGGGGCTAGTAATTATGTCAATTACAAGCCCCTTACTTTTTTGAGTGAACAATCAGTACCGATCGCTCATGTGTCCATTCATTGCTGAAGCATAATAAACTGGAAGCCTGTGGGCACTTCCTATTAATTCATCTGTGCAGCTGAGGCTGCAGAGAAAGGGATTGATGAACCTATGTCCTCAGACCCTTTCTTATGCCGCGTACACGGTCGTTTTTTGTGATGAAGTAAAACAACGTTTTTAAAAACGTCATTTAAAATGATTGTGTGTGGGCTTCACATCTTTTTTTGTCTTCTAAAAAACGACCAAAAAAATTCGAACATGCTTCGTTTTTCAAAATGTCATTTTTTGTGTCATAAAAAATTATCGTGTGTGGGCTAAAACGATGTTTTCAAACCTGCGCATGCTCAGAAGCAAGTTATGACACGAGCTTGAATGGAACAGAGTGCCGTCGTACGTGTTGTACGTAACCCCGCTTTGCAAGAGCATGTTCAGAAAACGATGGTGTGTGGGCAATGTCGTTTTTAAAAATGAAGTTTGAAAAACGTTGTTTTTTTTCATGATAAAAAACGTTTTTTTCCAAGACAAAAAACGACCATGTGTATGCGGCATTAGTCTTAAATGTGAGACATCCAAGGTCTGTTTAGACCCCTCACCAAAGCCCACATACAGGAAAGAAAGAGAAAGAAAAAGAGAGAGAAAAAAAGAAAGAGAGAGAGGGGGGAGAGAAAGAGAGAGGGGGGGGGGGGGCGAATGAAAGAAAGAAAGAAAAAAAAAATGATTTGTTCACATGTGCAAGCATAGCATCACAGCCATGGTATGTGTACACTCCTAACCACTACCTCTGTTGCTCTGTCTTTGCTCCTTGGGGTGGACAACCTAATGCAATACGGTGTCTCACACCTATGCCCAAGCGGCAAAGAAGATTGTAGGGAGACAGCACAATCACAGTACCATGCTGCCATGCTGGAGGAGAAAGAGGAGGAAAAGAGAGAGAGAAATGGGGGGCAAAGGAAGGGGGAATTTGTGCTTGAGGGGCGTTGCATGAAAAGAGGCAATTTTTTTATGCGGAGGGAGGAGATTTACCTGGGAAGGGGGGATTTTTTGCTTTGTTATGGATGATGGGACTGGGAGAGTACTCTTCAACTCTGCACTCCACATGAATGGCCAAATATTATATATGCCTAAACACTGTACTCTTTGCTGTTTGTCAATTATCATTGATGATCACTGAGCTCTGTACATTGTGGAGGGTACATTACATACACCGACCCCCATGCTCTGTCAGCTGTATGCCTAACAACCATACTCTGCAAGCTATGCTATATATTACTTACTTCTGACCAAATGTTCCCCGTTGCTAAGATGTCTCTGACTATTTTAAGTCCAACTCCAGGTATTACAAAAACTACCCTTGCAGACTTTAGACAGTTGTCATGATACAGATTGGCCTATTAGAAGATTTCCCCTTGATTTCTATTCTCTGGTGATAGCTAAAAATGTGTGATTTTCCTTCACTTTCAGTCCCAATGACAATAGTAAGAAACTGAGAGGATGAGTCTACCTAGAGGGGACACGGACATCAATAAAATAAATACCTGACAAGTGTTCTAACTACTTATAATCCATCCAAAAGTAAAAAAAGAAAATAAACTTCAAGACGATCACCTAATTTGGAGGATAGCAGGCTTCTCAGAGACAAGATTTTGAATGAGTTCTTTTTATAGACCTGCAGAAACTATGGAAATATTTTTGGATATTCTGTCGTTTCTTTAAAGCTGAACTACACTACATCTCAGCACCAAAACCCCAAAACACTATTTATTTAATTCATTTATATTATTCAGAGCAAACTAGGTAACCCATCTATCAATGTCTCCATGCTTTATTGTGCTAGTAAATAACTTTGAAAGACACCACCTAGCATTTCTAGCTGACTTGACATCTTGAGTAAAGGCAGATGTTTTATGTGGTATTTACTTCCCGGGATCCATCTAACCTTAGCTCAGACATGCAAGCAGGGGAGTGAAAACTCCTCCTCTGTCTCTTTGTATGTATGACATAATTTTTCCTAGGCAGAGAAACCAATAAGTAATTGAGAAAATGTAGGAAAAAGTTTAAAACAAGTACAGTAAAACCTTGGTTTAAGAGTAACTTGGTTTGAGAGCATTCGCAAGACAAGCACATTTTTAAAATAAATTTCGACTCTAAATGTAGCATGCTATATGGTTACATTTAATGATGGTAAAACATTTAGAAACTCACATGGTTGATGATTAAAACAGGCACATCTAAGTATGCAGGCATCCGGGGTAAAGATGTCCACATAGACCATCCTCTTCACCGCCATTGACCTCATCCCTTCCATGAGCGGTTCCAGCCTCGCTTTCAGATCACTCTACTGCAGGGTAGTTTTCCCAGTCATGATTGCAGACTGATAGCGGTGAGAGTCAGCAGTGCAGAGGAAGGTTTATGTGGACATCTTTACCCCGGATGCCTGCATACTTAGATGTGCCTCCTTTAATCATTAACCATGTGAGTTGCTAAATGTTTTACCATCATTAAATGTAACCATATAGCATGCTACATTTAGAGTCGCCTCTCTTCTCTTTTATACTCTGTAGCTCCTGCTGGGTTTTGCTTCTTACTGTATCCCTTTGTGGAGACTTCCATTTGTGGATGGACATTTTATGGTTACACAACCTATCACATTGCTATAATCTTTTTATATGGACTATAAACTGAAGGATGAATACATGGTTGTGGAACAAATCATTTGAGTTTCCATTATTTCTTATGGGAAACATTGCTTTGATATGCAAGTGCTTTGGATTACAAGCATGCTTCCGGAACAAATTATGCTTGCAATCCAATGTTATACTGTAAATATGATATATTTTTCTATCTATTTACTAATGCTAGCAGCATAAGGATTACAAATAGAGAGAGTGCTCTAATGGTAATGTATTACCCTCTTTATGGCTTTATACCACTCTGCATCATCATAATTAGAGTCTTCTTTTATCTTCGCCTTCTGCTGGTAATTTTCACTCTTTTTCTTACTTGTCTTCTTTGAGCTGCAGCCATATATTAAAGCAAAAAGGACACAGAAATTATTATCATGTCATATAGTGCACATGTACAAAATATTTGTAAAGGTTCTTGTTTAACCAGGTTATAGTATGCTTAGTAGTAGTAAATAACATTCAAATGTCAGGCTATAATCTTGTTATTTGGCTTTACTGTACTAAGTGATAAAATTACCTGTTCTTTTTTGGTCTAGCTAGGGTTTTCTTAAGTTAAGGGGTTCATTGCTTCTGTCTGCTTCTGGAGGAAGCTTCCAGATAAAAGAATATTATTAATATTTATCAGACCCCAGCCAATCCTTGGGAAGAGGGCACCCAGAAGATGGCTGAGGGAGGTAATAAATGTTTGGAGAGGCCTGGACAGGGGGCTATTCCTCTGCTAGGAGGGTTCTTCTTCTCCTGGGGCTGCTGCCTCTGGGAGACAGCTAGTGTGAGACAAGCGTTGTAGTCCAGGAAAGCATTGTTCTAGAGTCCTTTTCTGGAGAAGGATCTTTGTCTCCCTCACTGAAGAGTGTCAGGTGGAAGCTGGTGGCAGACAGCTCCTAACACATTGTGAATAAGGTTCTCAGGTGTGCCTGCTGCTAGAGGGAAGTGAGTGCCAGGGGTTACTGTGTGGTCTGGGTGTTCTGCTATAGAGACCTAGAATTACTGCCCATTCCCTATCGCCCCCATTCAAGGTTGATGCTTCTGACAGCACAAAAGAGCATATTTATCCTTGAGCTCTTACATCACTGATCATGAGTTGATCACGTTTCGTACAATTCTCTCTCTACACACCATGGTCTCTTTTCTTACAGGACTTCAGGTGCATGCAGGGGGCGTATCGTGCCTAATGTAGGAACCCAAAAGTAGCGCTTATACTAATGCCTGTATCTACAGGTGGAGGCTGCCAACATGTAAAATCATGCAAAAACTGAAACAAAAATCAAACTGATAAGAGTGTCATGATCACTTAGTGCTCCTGTTCCTCATTCCAGCACCCGGGTGTTGGCTGTTGTATTTCCCCTGTCTGTGTTCACCTGTTAGCTGATTGATCTGGTCGGTCACCTGATATAAGCGAACCCAATCCCTGACTTATAGAGATAGAGACATACTGACCTGCATTGTTCTAGTTTAAGCCTCCTGTTAGTCTGCCTTGCTTGCTGTTGGACCTCTGTGTATGACCCAGGTTGGACTGGACTATCCCGTGAACTCAGCCTGCCTTTTACCTGGAACGGTTACTGGATTATCCCCTAAACTCAGCCAGCTTTTACCTGAACTGTCCTTGAACCACACTAACTGTCTACTAAACTGCAAGTACCTGTTTGCTTTCCTCAGTTCTCATCTGCCTTGGGGTGGTGGCCAAACACTATAGCATTGTGTAGAAGTCCTGGGGGCAACCAAGTACTGGTAGGCCTGCTTGTCTTAAGGGAAAGGGGGCTGCTATAGGTTAAGCACACAGAAGTCAGCTATAGTGTCTGACCACCTGCATTTAGGTAGATGTGACATTTTTGATAAAGAGGCATGGAGGAGCACAACTATGAGGAAAGATTAGCTGAACTGAATAATTCTCTCTTGAGAAGAGGATATTGCAGGGGGGATATGATCAACATATATAGATGCATAAGTGTTCCATATAGTGAACTTGGTCTTGAGTCATTCACTTTAAGGTCATCACAGAGGACAAGGGGCGTCTTTACATCTGGAGGAAAAAAGATTTAGGGGGTGATTTACTAAAACAGATGCACACAGAATCTGGTTCCGCAGTGCATAGTAGCCAATAGGGATGAGCCGAACAACCCCCCCCCCCCCCCCCCCCGGGTTCGGTTCGCACTAGAACATGCAAACAGACAAAAGAATTGTGCGAACACCGTTAAAGTCTATGGGACACAAATGTGGAAAATCAGAAGTTTTAATTCTAAAGGCTCATATGTAAGTTTTTGCCATAAAAAAGTGTATGGGGACTCGGGTATTGCCCCAGGGGACATGTATCAATGCAAAAAAATAGTTTTTAAAACTGCCCTTTTTTCAGGAGCAGTGATTTTAAGGCCTCTTTCACACGGGTGGCTGTTCTGCCACTGTTAAAAGCATGTTTTATTATTTTGAAATTCCAAGACTCCAGGCACAGCGATCACTTGCAGTTGTACATTGCGATTGGAACATTCTTGCCAGTTCTGATGTGCTTCCTGTTGATTTTTCTTTCCTTGTTGCTGCTGCTATCCACAGAAGAAATAGTATGTGCAGATAGCTGCCATAAATCAGTTCTGAATAAAGTAAAAAAAAAAATCTCGACCCGCACGAAACCCAATGTAACGAAACCGTTTATAAATGCAGTGTGTGAACGGGGCCATAGCATTGTCTGAGTTAAGCTGTGGTAGATAACTTGATCTATCCGCAGCTAAAAGCTGAATTCTATCCGCCCGTGTGAAAGGGGCCTAATAATGCTTAAAGTGAAACAATAAAAATGAAATATTCCTTTAAATATCGTGCCTGGGGGTCACCTTAGTCTGCTTGTAAAGTAGCGCAACTTTGCCATGTTTACCAGTACCACAGCAAAATTACATTTCTAAAGAAAAAATGTCATTTAAAATTGCAGCTGTAATGTTTTGCCTTCCTCTGGATGAACTGTAGGTATAGGATAGTGTGTATGGAGGTTTTTGTTTGTGTGAGTGTGTGTTTTTTTCCTCTGTTGGTTGGACTGGATGGACCTATGTCTTTTTTCAACCAGATTGACTATGTAACTATGTTAAGGCAGCACTCACATGTTTGCTTAACTCTCCAGACTTCAGTACAGTCACAGTACCATGCTCGCTAATGCCTGCATTTACAGACTGAGGCTGCAATCATGTGAAATCTGCCTTAGGAAGCAAGCATGTTCCTTCTGCATAGTCAACCCTCTGTGTACGTTTCACTTCTTTTAGCGTGTCCCGACGGATGCAGCAATTGGATACCACGGAGCCTGTACGCCACTCCACCAGCCTTACGTGTCACCTCACTCCCAGTGACATTATGAGACTCCTCCCTGACACAAGAGATCATCTCTTCACATGTTCCTAAGATTTTTCCTGAGGCCTCTTGCTCACTTCTCCTCTTCCATAACATCTCAGGCTAGGTACCTGAAATACCTTGTGCTGTAATATTGGTCCCTGTATGTGGGGCACCAGTCACTAGGGAGGGTGCCAAGCTTGCAAAGCCCCTCTCTACCAGGGTCCTTCGTTACCCATGCCATGTCACTACGACTGCTGGCTAGTTGCTTAAGCACCTGACATTTCTCCCCTAGAAACAGCAATCTTCTCCATCCACTGCAGGTTAGACCATTGTAATGTCTTCACACTGACTCCTCTTCACCCCCCTTCCAAGCCCTGTTCTGTTATATGCCTTGCATGCACCCCTTTAGTGACTTCACACCAGGCAGATTAAATTGACAACAAAGTTCTGTGTAATAATAATGGGTATTTCCTATTGTTTTAGAATGACAAACATTTGGTTTTATTGTTCATGTGGTGACTGACCTACTTTTCAAGTGTATCAAAGGCAGTATTTCTGTTCAATAATCAGTCTTTCCTTTGGAGTTTACCTCATATCTTGGCTGTGTAAAATGTTTTAGATAAAAAGGGCAGTTATTGGCTTTCGGTCTGCTCGGAACGGTTTGGAGGGCAGGAGGCGCTGTTTGGCGGACGGAAGCACCTAGTCGGGGTGCCCAAGCGGTTCCCTCACACATACATTTACAATAAAAAAAATACTAATGCCGCATACACATGATCGGACATTCTGACATTTAAAACCGTAGATTTTTTTTCGACGGATTATTCGCTCAAACTTGTCTTGCATACACACGGTCACACAAATGTGAATTTCCGACAAATACTTTTGTTGTCGGAAAAATTGAGAACCAGCTCTCAAACATTTGTTGTCGGAAATTGCGACAGCAAATGTGCGATGGAGCATACACCTGGTCGGATTTTCCGACAACAAGCTCACATTTAAAATTTGTTGTCGGAAATTCCGGACATGTGTACGTGGCATTACTGAAATTCCCCTTTAAATGGTAACACTGCACTGCTAACCTGCTAACATGTTAGCTGCCATAGGAGATTGGGGAGGAGAGCATATACCTGGGATTTTCTGTGTTCTCTGGTTTGCTGTCCTCAATGTCACTCAGCTGTAGATCCTGCCTTACTATATTCAGCAGCTTGCAGCATCTGTCATTTTTCTGTAGAAGTTAAAGTTAACAATTTTAAAAGTGCCATAAAGTGATTCTATATAAAAAAAAAAAAAAAAAAAGAGGTACTCAATCCAAAAATTGCAATAATCTGAGGTTTTTAGAAATCAAAACACATATGCATTAAGTGCAGTTAACGTCTTGGTGCATTTCACACCTCTACCTTTATTTCTTATCTTAATTGTATGCCTCCAGTCCTAATAAATAGTTTTAAACTGAACACAAGCAATTGGATAAATGTACAGATTAAATGCATATATAGGAGATGTTTTAACTTCCAGAGGATTAGCATGCAAATTTTAATTCTGAGATTTACACAGCTCTGCCATAAAGTACAGCCCTGTCTGGCAAGGCTAGAGACCTGTTTATTTCTACTGCATTTCAGTAAGGCCTCGTACACACGATCGAGTAACTCGTCGGGCGAAACACATAATTTTCCTCGTCGAGTTCCTTGTTAGGCTTGTAGAGGAACTCGACAAGCTTGCTTTGCATACACACTGTCAAGACAAAATCTCCTCGTTCTCAAACGCGGTGACCTACAACACATACAACGGCAGGGGAAGTTCGATTCCACTGGCACAACTCTTGGGGCTGGTTTTGCAAATTTCATGTGTTTGCGTGTTAAATAAAAGTTTGGTAAGAGACGATTTGCACTTTTCAGTCTGTTACAGCTTTAAAAATGTGTTATCTCCATTACAAATGCTACTTTTACTCCCGTCTCATACTTTAATCTGAGCAAGCGAGGGTTTCTTAGCATACACACGCTCGAGTTTCTCGTCGGAAACCAGCCCGACGAGGAACTCGACGAGCCAATTTGAGATTCCCGTCGAGGAAATAGAGAACTTGCTCTCTTTTTTGCTTGTCGAGTTCCTCAACAGTTTCCTAGATGAACAATGTACACACGACCAGTTTCCTCGTCAGAAAAGCTCTCCCACCAAGTTTCTTGATGGATTCTGCCGAGGAAACTGGTCGTGTGTACGAGGCCTCAGGCCCCGTACACACGGCCGAGGAACTCGACGTGCCAAACACATCGAGTTCCTCGGCCAGTTCAGCCCTGAAGCCGCCGAGGACCTCGGCGGGCCGAGAGCTCCCATATAACAACGAGGAAATAGAGAACATGTTCTCTATTTCCTCGCTGAGGTCCTCGTCGGCTTCCTCGGGCCGAAAGTGTACACACGACCAGTTTCCTCGGCAGAATTCAGCCAGAAACTCGGTCGGAAGCTGAATTCTGCCGAGGAAACTGGTCGTGTGTACGGGGCCTCACACTTACAGATCTTGTCCTTCCTCCAGCCTGTGATTGCTTAGTAAAAAGAGAAGCAGCAGACTAACAAGCTCATCTCTCTGTCACTCTGATTCCCTTTCTTATCAGATTGGCTCTTGTTAGCACATAATTGTCTCTGTATGCTTCTTCCCCCTCTACCAGCCTGAGCTCAGCTTTACAGAGACTGCACAATATCAAGGGACTAATAGATTAGACATCAAATAGAGGTAGCCACACTTTGAACATACATCCGCCCCCTGGAAACGATTTTTTGTACCTTATCATTTAACCTCTTCACAACCGCCATACGCATATATGCAGCCTCTCAGCAGGTGGGCCCTAATGTCGAAGGCCAAATATATGCATACCAAAATGCTGTGCTGGCACAGTTACCGACAGGTAACAGAAAGATTATGTTCGCTACTTGCGATCGAGAGCTTCTGATCTTGTGACCACTGTGACAGCAAATCACAACTATCACATGACCGAAATGGCTGCTTCTGCCCCCCCCCCCCCCCGCGTCTGAAACCTCTTAAAGGGAAGCGCAAGCGCGTAGGGGATAATGATACTGTTACTCTCTTTGAACACAATAAAAATTTGGATATGAAAAAGAAAACCCACAAAAATTCATAGATGAGGGTACACGACCATTTTCAGCTTTCTCGGAGTAGGTTAGCAGGGAACACTATCAACATCTTGACACTAGAACCCCTGGTGAAATTCATTAAATAGTATTTTAATTAACACATACGGGATCATCACAAAACTGGTTTTGATGTTGCATGAAAAAACTTTACCTTATTAATTTTCTGTAATTATTAGACATATCTGTTATTCTTTCTGTAGACCCTTTCACATAGATCTATGCAAACAGTGCCAACTAAATTTATGAGGTCCTTAAGCAGAGCTTAAAGGAACCAAAAGCTACCCTGGGCTTTTGCTTGACCATGAACTAGATGTTCTCAGACCAATAGGAAGGTAAAATCCAACCTGGGTGTCATGGGTCTACCTGAAATTGCTTCCAGTTGGACATGCAAAAGACAGCACCATATAAAATCTGCCTAAATGGTTCAATAGTGCAGTGCGAGTCTATCAAATGTCCCCCAGTTTGGCTTTGACTTCACTCCAAGGCACTCGAAGATTGGAAAGTTAGTTAAGCTAACATCTCATTCTTGGATTAACATCAATTAACTAGTTGGCTTTTTAAAATCTTTTGTGAACTGTAGTGGGGAGGTATCTCTTTTACATTTTCTGTCTTTATCCATCTATGTGATCTTTACAAGAGTGTAATGGCAAAACACTTCATCTTGTGCAGAATCCAAAAAATTACGGCGCCCCGACGTATTGTTTGAATGGCGATGTGCGTAACGTATTACCGGACATCATAGGAAAAAAAAAATCGAAATTCGACGCGGGAACTACGGCAATACTTTAACATGGCTGGTCTAAAGTTAAGCCATGAAAAAGCAGGCTTAACTTTGCGACGGGAAAAAACGACTTGCGACGACGTAACGCGCGTGAGTACCTTCGTGGATCGCCGTAAAAGCTAATTTGCAAAGCCGACGCTGGAAAAGGACGCGAACTCCACCCAGCGGCGGCCGAAGTATTGCAGCCTAAGATCCGAAGGCGTACGAAGCCGCAAGCCTGTCGGATCTTAGCCAAATGCCGTCGTATCTTGTTTGTGAATCACAAATTAAGATACGACGCGGCAAATTTGAAAATACGCCGGAGTATCAGTAGATACTGCGGCGTATTTCTTCTGTGAATCTGGCCCATAGGTTTTATGTAGAGCTAGCCTTTAACTAAGAACAAAAGTTTGTGTTTCCAAAAGCCACAGAGAACGATAGTATCTCTGTCTTTCGGTACAATAATTTTCTTTACCAGAAAAGAGAATACAATGCAAAGAACCCATGTCAAACTGTAGGAAATAATGAGTGCAATTAATTTGTATTGTTCTGAAGATATTAAGTCGCATTATTAGTGTGACTCACGAATGACGCAGAATCAGCTGGGTCCGGCACTTTGAAATTTGTATCTCCGAGCCCTGAAACAGAGATGAAGAAATTAGCTGCAGGGGAGGCTATAATTACATATGAAACTAAAAGGGGAGAAAAAAGTGCATTCACTAGCTTAGGCTCACATTAATGAATCATATCCTGCTTGAAAAGCCATGGAGTAAACTGGCTGGCAAGAATGAGCGGAAATAAGCGACCAAAGGCTTTTAAGTCACGACCTAGTTGCTAAGTTAATGCTCTTCTATTGTAGCCTCAAATTAGGGGTATTTTTAAATGCAATTTCACCCATGATTGTATATGTTAGACTTACTCAGATGGTCTTTTTTATCACAAGACAAAAAGGTGGTACACTGTGTTCCCATCTAACATAAATGGGCATTGATGGGCTGCCTTCAAACTCCTCTGTATCACTTTTGTAATTTCACTGAGATTGAAATACTTGTGGAGAACAATAATTACCAGCGACATGATCTGTAGTACCAATTTTTAGGTTATGTAATAATTACTATCTGAGTCATCAAAGTTTGGAAGACTGGTTAATTCACTATTTGTGAGTTCGTTTTTTTTTTTCAAAACTTTGTATTGCGGCTTCTAAAGATATTTACAAGATAAGGTAATTACATATGTATTTATAGAATAAAATTTTCAACCTTCAGATTGATATGCATTTGTAAACTAAATGAGTAAAGGATAAAGGTTGAATGAAGGATGGATGGCCGCACTCCAAAAACCGTACAGGTTGTCTTTTATTGAATGAACAGCAAAAGCATTACCAGATCACAGCAACAGAAACAGGGGACAGCCGACGTTTCGCACAAAATCAGTGCTAATTCATGGATAAGCACTGATTTTGTGCGAAACATCGGCTGTCCCCTGTTTCTGTTGCTGTGATCTGGTAATGCTTTTGCTGTTCATTTAATAAAAGACAACCTGTACGGTTTTTGGAGTGCGGCCATCCATCCTTCATTCAACCCTTATGCTTGCCTAGTGCACCGCCAGCACCATTGGAATCCTGTACCAGTGCATGACCATATAGTAGACCCACCTGGAGCGGTGACTTTCTTTCTTCTAAATGAGTAAAGGCTTGGTAAATAATCTTTTTGTACCTAGAAACGTTATAACTGAAGTTAAACATAAACATTATGATATCCATATCTGAGACAGTAACTGACACTCAGTGTAGAGATAAACCGCAGGTACAGGAACAAGAACGCTATGGATGGGCAGGCTGGTAAGTTCTTGCAAACCAGTCTGAAAGAAGAGCCCACCAACATCGCTTCATCTATAGTAAATGGCATTGATATTGTCTTGAAATAAAGAGTCTTTCTGAAAAGTGTGTGACTCTCGCTTTGCTCAAAATATAGTAATGAAGAAACCTGAAAAACAAGTAAAACATAACAACTCAATAAATTTTTCCTCCTCTCTCCTCATAATAAGTTGTTCCCTACATCAAGGGCAAGATACATAAACTGGATATTGTTTAAGCCGAAGGCTAAGAGAAAATAGGCAATGACTCTAAGCTTAAAGCGTATTATGCATTTGCGCTATTTTGTTTATTGGAATAGAAGAAAGATGACAGAATGGCATCCCCTTCTTGGGGTGTTTTGTATATGAATGATGACCATCGCTGAATAAACCTATTTAGATCAGAGTCTTTTCACACGTCAAAACACATAAAATTTTTCAAATAAGAGCACTTTCACACTGACAGCGCATCTGCGTTAGTGGTAATGCGCCGCTAGTTTTAGTGGAGCTTTACCATCATTTTAGAGATACAGAGATTGCCACTCCAGGCAGTTCTTGTTGGGTGCAAATCTTCTCAGGAACGGAGGGTGCTAGCAATGCACATGGCAATCCTGAGAAGAAGATTTGCACCCAACAAGAGCGGCAATCTCTGTCTCTTTATAGTTCTTGGATTTTGCACTTTGCTTTGCCAGCTCGGAGGCCCTTTGTTGGATTTTCTTTTACCTTTTTGGTTTGACATTTGCTCAGTTACCAGCATCTATATGGATAATTCAACAGCCACTAAGCCTACAACGGAACCAGGATTCAGCAGAATCCTTACTGCGCTATCAGAAAACCCATTAGGATCGGGTTCACAGACACACACTTTACAATCCACGGATGATAATGAGGTATCGTTGATTTGGATGTTTAGAAGATTGGAGGGGCTAAGAAATTAGATCATTCTGGGACATCAATTTCCTTACTGAATATGTGTCATTATCACGGATTCCACGAGGTCTACGAATTAAGAAGTTTCCCACTTCTGACCTGGTAGATGATAGTCTTAAGAAAGAATGGACAGACACACTCACTTCCTGTTCCTTGAAATTCATGGACATACTTATATCATCCAGGAAAATAGAAATGGAGACCTTACGATTGGAAATAGAACTCACACAGAAAGACCTTACCATCTTACAGACACATCCTGAGTTTGTTGAACTTGATGGGCGACTCAGCAAAAAGCTGGGCAAAATGGAGAAAGCAGTAATTTCTAATAAAAAAGGTAAGATGACTCGGGATCAAATTGACTATGAAAATGACAAAGTCTACACCTCGAAGAAGTCATCTTTTTTACCAGGCAGATCACGCAAAAATCATGGAAAACTAGTGAGTTTTTCTGACCCTGAAAATGATCTGATTGACGATACGTTAGCTATCACAGGATCCGATTCATCCCCTGAGCCTGTTAGAAGATCGTCAGGATTGAATTAAGCTGAAGGGGGTCAGAGCTCTGAAAACCCTCAGGTTTTACACCAAAAAGCCAAAATGAAAAGCAATACAAAAAAAACAAGGAGGGGAGGGAAGAGGCACCAGCACCCCAAGAAAGAGCCACTATTCTTTGCGGGGAAAGATGAAGTGACCACATTGAATGTTCTGAACATTTCAACAAGGGTTTTAAAAGACAAGGAAAATAAACTTCTATCAAGAGGACTTAACTTTTGCCCCACCAGACATTTCAATCTTTTTGGCACTCTATTGGACATTGATACATTTATACTAGGAACTTAACTTTGAAAAAAACATTATTTTGATTTTCCCTTGGAGGATGATAGTATCTCTTCTGACGATCGGGAGGTAATATGCAAGCCAATTCAATTAATTTTTTGGATATCAAGCTCTCCAGTTCTAAGGCCTTGTACACACGACCTTTTTTATCGACAGAATCCATCAAGAAACTTGGTGGCAGAGCTTTTTTGCCGAGGGAAAACGGTCGTGTGTATGTTTTTCATCGAGAAAACTGTCGAGGAACTTGACGAGAAAAAAACAGAACAAGTTCTCTTTTTCCTCGTTGTGTTCCTTGTCAGGCTGGTTTTCGACGAGAAACACATTAGTGTGTATGCGTAGAAACCCGCTCATGCTCAGAATAAAGTATGAGATGGGAGCGCACCTTCGGTAAAAGTAGCGTTTGTAATGGAGATAACACATTTGTCACGCTGTAACAGACTGAAAAGTGCAAAACGTCTCTTACCAAACTTTTACTTAACACGCAGTAACATGAGATTAGCAAAAGCTGCCCCAAGGGTTGTGCCTGTGGAATCGAACTTCCCCTGCCGTCGTATGTGTTGTACGTCACCGCGTTTGAGAACGAGGAGATTTGGTCTCGACAGTGTGTACGCAAAGAAAGCTTGTCAAGTTTCTCCACAAGCCTGACAAGGAACTCATCGAGGAAAACAATGTTTCATTTACGACAAGTTTCTCGGTCGTGTGTGTACGAGGCCTAATGGTTTAGTAGTCTCCAGCATCCACAGGAAAGCTACTGCTGGGAACGCCCTTTTGAGGGCAGATTCTGTCCATCCCAGTGACACGATCAAAGGGGTCCCCTATGGACAATTTCTGAGACTAATGCCTCGTACAAACGACTGTTTTGCTGACAGAGCTTTTTTGCCAAGAAAAACGGTCGTGTGTATGTTTTTCGTCGAGAAACTGTTGTGGATTGCTACGAAAAAAAAATTAACATGCTCTCTTTTTTCTCGTCGGGAGTCTGAATTTTTCCGTTGTGGTTCTCGTCGAGAAACACATTCGTGTGTATGCTTAGAAACCTGCGGATGCTCAGAATAAAGTATGAGACGGGAGCGCACCTTCGGTAAAAGTAGCTTTCGTGATGAAGATAGCACATTTGTCACGCTGTAACAGACTGAAAAGAGCGAATCGTCTTCACCAAACCTTTACTTAACACGCGGTAACATGAGATTAGCAAAAGCAGCCCCAAGGGTGGCGCCAGTGGAATCTAACTTCTCCTTTATAGTGCCGTCGTACGTGTTGTACGTCACCGCGTTTGAGAACGACGAGAGTTTGTCTCGACAGTGTGTATGCAAGGAAAGCTTGACAAGAATCTCGTCAAGCTTGACAAGAACCTCGTCGAGGAAAACAACGTTTCTTTTACGACGAGATTCTCGGTCGTGTGTACGAGGCATTAAACGTTTATGTAGTAAACAAGAGAATTACACCCTGGAAGCAGGTTTAATGTCACAAAGATTTAAAATAGGGGGTACCCCGATAGGGTCATTAACAAGGCACTACTGGCAGTTGATGCCATCCCCAGAGATTCCTTGTTACAGGACAAAATAAAAACACCTAACTACTACACTTCCACATGATTTAATAAAGTTCCAGTGTTCTCCACCCCATTTAGTTCAGAATTCAATCAAATTAAACATACAGTTACTAAATATCTACCTATTTTACTTTATGACCCTATTTATGAAGAGATTCTATGTAAAGGCATCAAAACTGTCTCTCATAGAACACCCACATTGGGTGGTCGTGTCTCACCCAGCTTGTTTTAACCTCCCTGGCGGTATGATTCTTTCTGAAAAAAGGTGCTGAAAGCGGTACCATTATTTTGCATGGAAATTTGGCGTTTTAGATTGCAGGCCTGCAATTCTTAGGAATAACTCACCTAAATCTGTCCAAACCAGAGTCTCTAATAGACTATGACAAAGTTTGAAACACAAAATCATAAATTATAATATAATAAATAATAACAAATAATAATTTAATAATAACAATACTTTTTATTCAATACATTTTAACAAATAATATATTCAGATACTCAGATTTTTTGGGGGGTCAAACGGGTGCAAAATCATAATTCAGTAAATGTCTCCGGTGTGAAAATCTTTAAAGCACGGTATGGCGCAAAGTCCAACATCGCAGTCGAGACAACAGTAGCGCGTTTCTTTGCGTATTTTCCTTCCACTGGCATCGCGCTTGGAGCAGCAAACCACACACATCCGTGTGGGTGCTGTTTTTTTTGGAGTGGGTGGTACATGGTCCAAAAAATGACGACCTGTCAGTCGCTCAGGATTTACAACCCCAGAAGCCCGTCGTCCAGAACAGTTTACCGCCGTTGGCATTTGGTGTTTGAGGAAAATTTGTTCAGCCACCTTCCACATAAAGTCTGCATGGACCATAGACCTGACATTTTTTTTTTTCAGCAGGATGAAAGAGTTTCAAAGACATTGCTCCAAAAGATGTCGGAAAATCTTTTTATAATATTTTTTCTGCTGCTTTCTCATTGCAGGGTAAAAAGTCATGGCCTGGTCAGCCCTGTCCACACCTCCCATCGTGTGGTTGTAGTCCAACACCACCTGTGGCTTTCGAACGTCTTTTCCACCTTTGGTATGGACCATGGCGGTCGAGGTATTATGGACCGTGCTCAAAAGGGAAACGTCCTTTTTGTCCCGCCACTTCAGAGCCAACATTTTCCCCTTTTGCCATGCAGCCACTTCTCCTTTCCCAAGTTTTTTATTTGGAAATGCTGACGGCATGTCACGCCGGTTAGGCCTCACAGTCCCATAAGCGTCCGTCCTATTCAGAAGAAGGAACTTGTATAGTTCTGGGGACGTATAGAAATTGTCCGTAGTGATACAGTAGCCCTGGTTGAGCAAGGGCTCTATCAATGAAAGGACTGAAGCGGTTGCCATCCCAAAATAACTGAATCTCTGGGAGAATTTGGTCCCTTTGCCAGTATACAGTACTGAGTTCCAGATATAGCCAGAGCTGGACTCACATAGCATAAAGGATTTTATCCCAAAGCGAGCGCGCTTAGACGCAATGAACTGAATCCAGCTTAGGCGACCTTTGTAGGCCATGAGACTTTCGTCAATTATAATGTCCCTCTCAGGTATATAGGTCCGCTGGAAGTTCTGCAGAATCAATTGGTAAATATCCCAAATTTTTTTAAGCTTTGGAGCTGGATGAGAACGTTCGTCGAATTCCTCATTATTTGCAAAGTGCAAATATTTCATTATCAATGAAAACCGATATTCGGACATTACAGTTCCAAAAAAAGGTGTGGCCAATAATTTATTTGTGGTCCAGTACCACTTTTGGAGTGGTTTCCCCACCACTCCCTGTAAAATTAGGAGGCCAAGGAATTTCCATATATCGTCGCTGGTCACAGGCTCCCATTTTCTGCGCCTTGAAAATAGCTGGTGGGTAGCAGATTGCTGTTCTTGATACCGATTTGTCTCCAAAACAATTTTGTCGATCACCTCATCGGTCAAAAAAAGTCGGAGGTATTCTAAGGGATTGTCATCCTCTATGTCCACTTTTATCCCAGGTGATCCTGTGAACGGAAACCTTGGGGGCGCTACGTGCTCCGTAGCGCAATCAATTGCGCACCAGGTCCGCACATCGCTGGGCACAGGTGCAGGATCGTCAATCACATCGCTTTCTGCATCCGACAACGAACTTTCCCACACGTCGCTGTCGCTCAGCTCCTCCGCAATGGATTCGTTATCGCTGTCGCTGTTTGGCAGCAGGTCGCATAATAATTTTGATGTAGAGGCGCGCTTTGCCATTATTGCTGTGCAGTATACAGACACTGGTACAGTAATGGTACAGTAATTCTGCAGACAGGGCACTGGAAAGCACTGGGGGGGGGGGCAATCAAAGGTCACTGTATTTTTTTTTTTATTTTATCCAATAATATCAGTGTGTTTTACTGTGTTTTACATTGTTGCTACTTATAGGATTTGAATTTCGCGCCGCCCCCCCTCCTTCCGCCCCCCTGTGACGCTCGCAGGGAAGGGAATCAGAGGAACACACAGCATCAGGCGGACATCCGCCTGCCGTGCACTGCGGGGATTCATCGCTGGATCGCGGAGAAAAGGTAAGAAAACCTTCTTTCTGCATCCAGCGAGGCAAGCCCGAGTGTGACTCGGGGTTACCGTTCGCAGCCTGAAAATCTCACCCCGAGTCACACTCGGGAATACCGCCAGGCAGGTTAAAGCAAGGCTTCAGGTTCCAATTGGCTGCAATTCAAGGGCACTTTTATATGTGGATGTAAAGGCTGTAATTACTGTAAACATATTAAAACAGTCCACACGGTACACTCCCACACCAACAAAAAAGATTTTGAGATTCAGCAATTTATTAATTGCAACACAAATTTTTTGGTATATGTCATTGTGACATATGCCATATACAATACGTGGGACGTACTATTCGTAGGCTCAGAAATCGGCTTTACGATCACCTCTATGCTATTGAGAAAAATCATAATACGAATGTGGCCAACCATTGGAATTCTGTACATTTCAAAGATGTGTCTTGTCTTTCAATTCAGGGGGTAGAGAAGATTACCACTCCTGTCAAGGGAGGCAACAGATTCAGGATATGGGACGTGTCTCATTACTACAATTGATGTATTCGTGTTGGTGTGCATTACTGTTGGCTGCATCGCGCCTGCACAGTGTCCTTGCTTACATCTGTTTTTTTTTCTTCCTGTACTCCCACCCCCCCCCCCTTCTTTTTGACTCCACCTATTTTCTCACTAACTTATCATGTCATTTCATCTGTACCTCATTGGTTCCGTATACTCATTTGTAATTGAGTGTACTGTTACCCAGTTTCTGCATAGCTTCTTTCTGCTTTTTGTCATCACATAATGTTCCTTGCTCTTTAAATTACCCTAGCTTGGCATTGTACTGTATAATACAGTGACCATGGGCATTCATGAGCGTCTTTACTTGGTACATATGTGTGAAGCACATTTATATCCGCTTAGAGTGTTCTGTTAATTTTATACTTTTCTTCCTTTACAATATGCTGTTTTTTGACGGGAGTCCGTATATCTTTTTAATTTCATAAACATCCAGTGCAGATTGGGATGTTTTTAGTTTAGTGTTCATGTTTATAAACTAAAATAACTTTTTCTTTTTACATCTACGGGATGCTTTAGATGTTCAGTGGTATGTATTGTGTATGGACAATGGATATTTAACAACTATAATATTTTCTTTTTTTCTTTTCTATTTATGCCGCGTACAGACGGTCGTTTTTTGTGATGAAAAAAAACGACGTTTTTGAAAACGTCATTTAAAATGACTGTGTGTGGGGAAAACGTTGTTTTATGTCTTCTGAAAAACGACAAAAAAAATTTCGAACATGAACAAATTTTTTGTGTCGTTTTTCAAAACGTTGTTTTTTGTGTCAATGAAAATGATAGTGTGTGGGCAAAACAACGTTTTTAAACCCGCGCATGCTCAGAAGCAAGTTATGGAGCTAGCTTCAATGGAAAAGAGTGCCGTCGTACGTGCTGAATGTAACCGCGTTTTGCTAGAGCATTTTAAAAACCGATGGTGTGTAGGCAAAGTCGTTTTTGAAAATGAAGTTTCAAAAACGTTGTTTTATTTCATGATTCAAAGCGTCGTTTTTTTTTTATCACAAAAAACGGCCGTCTGTACGCGGCATGAGGGTTTTTTATTCATTCATTGGTCCATACACATTGCAACATTTTTTGCTTTGATTTGACTGTGATCTCATATGGACATGTGTTTAGTGTATATAGACATATGTTGAAGAATAGGTACCTGTTGGATTCACCTTACAAACATACTGCAATGTTGCAATATAGATATCAGTAAGATACACAATAACTTGGACACCTTTACATTTTCATGTCTACTCACTATATCCTAACATATGGGAATTTTGGAATCAAATTGTAGTTATTTCCATTTTTTTCGTTAAATTCGGGATATTTAATTAATTAACTTTTCTTAATTTTTTTACTATGCCCGAGATTTTTCTGTTTGTGGTCACAGCTATTTAAGACACCTGTACAACTTTGTTCGTGTCACATGGTTCATGTGCTGGTTAGGATATTTATGTCCTCCTACATACTATATACATGTGCCCAATACCTAGGATTGAAACAGAATTACGGCCATTTTACCGGCCTCCGTTTTTTGCTCCTAGCATGCGCTATTGGCCCATTAATGGTCTAATTTATGGCCATCGGCTAATCAATAGCCCAATTTACGGACATATATAGGTTTCATTTCTTGTACCTTTTTCTATTTCATCATGTCCCATCCTTTCACCATGTTTTATTAACTTATTAATTTGTTTGGTGACAAATTTGTTTGGGTATTTTACGAGTAAATAAAACACGATATAAAATACAAGGTTTAGAAAATAAAAAGTAAAAAACAGGTGGTTGAGGTATTATTCAACTAAGACTTTTTTCTACATTCACTATTATGTTCCTTCAATTATCGAATTATGGAGGTATACGTATACACATATATACAGTTAATGTGGTAGGTTTGCCTACCCTCTCTTTTTCCACTTTTTGCATTTATTGCGGTTTGTGTTGTGCTTTTTTCACAACACTACATATTTTAGTTTATTTTTATTTACTTACTTTTTCACATGACACTACCAGTCATATATGCTTTTCACTATATCATTTGTTTATATTATCATTCACCATATAATTTGTGTTCTTTCCCCATTCTTTTCTTTTTGCACTTTTCAGACTATTCAGGTTTAATTACCACTACATGTGCCATTGGCTTTGGCTACATATATTATTCATGATAGATGTATACACATGATATTCACTTAACTACTTGCCGACCTGCCGCCGTCATTCTACGGCGGCAGGTTGGCTCTCCTGCACGAGAGCCTGTCATACTACGTCAGCTCTCTCGCAGGCTACCAGGGGCGCGCGCGCCCCCTGCTCGCCCCTGACTCCCGTGTGCGTGCCCGGCGGGCGCGATCGCCGCCGGGCACACGCAATCGCTCGTTACAGCTCCCGGTCCTGTCAGGGGGGGAAATGCTGATCTTCTGTTCATACAATGTATGAACAGAAGATCAGTGGTTTCCCCTAGTGAGGCCCCCCCCCCCCACAGTAAGAACACACCCAGGGACATACTTAACCCCTTCCCCGCCCCCTAGTGTTAACCCCTTCACTGCCAGTGGTATTATAGGTTTATAGTAATCCAATGCATTTTTATAGCACTGATCGCTATAAAAATGCCAATGGTCCCAAAAATTTGTCAAAAGTGTCCGAAGTGTCCGCCATAATGTCGCAGTACCGGAAAAAATCGCTGATCGCCGCTATTACTAGTAAAAAAAATATTAATAAAAATACCCCCTTTTTTGTAAACGCTATAACTTTTGCGCAAACCAATCAATAAACGCTTATTGCGATTTTTTTAACGAAAAATATGTAGAAGAATACGTATCGGCCTAAACTGAGGAAAAAACTTTTTTTTAATATATATTTTTGGGGGATATTTATTACAGCAAAAAGTAAAAAAATATAATTTTTTTCAAAACTGTCGCTCTATTTTTGTTTATAGCGCAAAAACGAAAAACCGCTGAGGTGATCAAATACCACCAAAAGAAAGCTCTATTTGTGGGAAAAAAAGGACGCCAATTTTGTTTGGGAGCCACGTCGCACAACCGCGCAATTGTCAGTTTAAACGGACCCAGTGCCGAATCACAAAAAGTACTCTGGTCTTTGACCAGCAATATGGTCCGGGGGTTAAGTGGTTAAACAGGATACATATTGTTGTTTTTCACATAATGGCGTTTTACATTTAAGTAGTGGGGAAATCCCTACCTGTATTCACTAACCATATTTCTTTTCAAACTTACTCTATGTATGTATTTAATTTTGTGGTTGCCTGTATTAATTTATATGTAACATATATGTATTTTTGCATTGTGTTTTATTATTATTATTATTATTATTATTATTATTTTATTATTAGTGTTTTTATCATTAATAACCTTAGTCTACTCCTTTTAATACATTTTGATCACCTGCGACCTGTTCTATAAAATAGAAGGTCTTCATGACTTCCACTACAGCAGGTTTTTTATTAGTCCTGATTGGATTGCTTTGGCAGTCCTTAATTGCATTTTCAATTTCACCTATTTTTGATCACATATCTGGATAGGATTGATATATGTATTAGAGGTTCATTTTATGAAAAATCAGCTATGAGTAAACACTAAAGTTAGTATGAAACGCGTCAGTTGTCTTAGGTTCCGTTGCTGTGACTTGTAGTGCCTGTTTCCATTTTTTTACATTAAAGACGCATTGGATTGGAGTGTGGCTGTCCTGATCATCTTTTGTTCTTAATCATTTTAGAGGTGCTTTTCTGATACATAGTAGGGTGTATACACCGCTCCTAAAGCGCTCCAAAGATGCTGCTTGCAGGACTTTTTTGGACGACCTGCCAGCGCAGCGACCCAGTGTGAAAGCACTCGGGCTTTCACACTGGGACTGCAGATGAGCCATTTTTTTTAGAAAGTCTATAGAAATGCAAAACCTGCTTGAAGCAGGTCAGAAGTAGGTCAATTATAGGTTAAATGCACCTGTCATTTAATTCAGAATGCTCTCAGAAGCGTATTAAACAGATGTCAAACGGGTGGCACTGACCGAAGACTAAAGCCCAAATCCCATAGACATGTGTCCTTGTTGGTTGAAACTTAAAAACAATTCCTTGGACTGTCAATTCATGCTCAAGAGAAAGGCCTCGTACACACAAGAAACTTGCTGGGAGATATTTTTTGCAGAGTAAACCGGTCGTGTGTACATTTTCGTTGAGGAAACTGTCGAGAAACTCGACGAGCCAAAAAGAGAGCATGTTCTCTATTTCCTTGACGGGATTGGAGAAAATTGGCTTGTCGAGTTCCTCGACAGCCTAACAAGGAACTCGACGAGGAAAACGATGTGTTTCGCCCGTCGAGTTCCTCGGTCGTGTGTACGAGGCTAAAGACTGATACCGAAAATAAAGCTCATATAATCTAATCCTAATTACCAGGTAGACTCAATGTTGAAGAGTTTCATAGTAGGATAGACGGAAAGCCAAATGTGCAAGTGATGAGAAAGACTGAAGAGGCAAACAACATTTTTTTTTTACTGATCTTCTAACAAGCAATTACTGACACCCCATCAAATCCAATAAAGTCAAACCTTAAACCACAGTTCCTCTTTTGTTGTGTATTACTGATGAACGTATAAAATCTATGATTCAGCAGACAAAATTAATACAGGCCAAGTTATCTCCTATAATTGATAGAAGAATCACTGTGGTTTTAACACCCAGTCAGAAAGCTACCTCGTCTACAACTCCAAGGGACAAAAACTGTTAATTATATTTCTCAGAATACACAGACAGGTGAGATAGTGCAGTCATCTTCCCTATAAGCCACAGCAAAATAATCTCCACACTGAGTAAGATCTGAAAACAGGGATTTTGTGTTCAAGGAGAAAAGTACGTGGGGCTTTTCTAATTAATTTTCAATCTAAAAAAAAAATCAGTCCATTATTTGTCTACCAATTAACCCCCGCTCCTCAAAACAGAATGAGTCCTACACAGCCATGCTGAGACAATTTTTTAAAGCAACGATCATTTGCAAAGCCTTGTTTCTAAAAATTTGAGTTTAATCCGCTCCACAAGAAAAAGGTGGAATTAGAAAGAAAGTTGAATGTAAAAAATAAATAAAAAATGCTAGCTTAAATTTGACCTCTTTCTTTTCTAAAATAGCCTATACCGTATATGCTGGCTTTGTACAGAAGGAGTACATGACTTGCCGCCCAGACACACCCCCAACAGCGCTAAATTTGAAGCTATAACTATATAATCACTAGCTACCTTGCGATGCCAAACCCATCCTTTCAAATAAAACCCAAGATACTCTACTTAAAACATTTTTGCCATCTGTCTGCCATTGGGGACACAAAAGAAAGTGAGAAGGTAATTTTTATTAGACAGTTGTCACCAGAATAAGTGTACCCATAGGAAGATTTATCCTCTATTTCTCTTGTAATGACAACATAAAATGTTGAATTTTCCCATCCCTTTCAGTCCACTCACAGTGAGAATAGTCAAAAAACTGACAGCAGTTTAGAAAACCGAGGTCTGTTATCTCTTGTGTCAAACAGAACTATAATTGTTAGTGCAAAGGCTTTCCTTTCCTGAATATTTTTAAAACATGCCTTTAAACATGAAAATAGGTGTCCAATACAGCCAAATCCAATGTGTAATGCAGTGGCGGCTTGTGCTCAATATTTTGGAGGGGGCAGCAAACAAAGTTGCTCACCGCGTGAGTACGGGAGATGGACGGTGGCAATCAGTGCCCCCCCCCACAGGAGATGGACAGCGGTGATCAGGGCCCCCCTCGCATGCAAGAGACGTACAGTGAAGATCGGTGCCCCCCCGGGAGACAGGTGGCAGCGATTGGGGACCCCCCCCCTCGGGAGACAGGCGGTGGATGGCCTTACCTAAGGAGGCCAATGCTACAACTGGCAGGTTGCAGGCCACTGGGTAGAGGCCGATGCTGCTCCAGGGAGGAGCCGAGCCATTGCTTCTGCTCCTAGCCGAACAGGAAATGGGTCCCATTGGCCGGGAGTCCTAAGGCTCCCTGGCCAATCGGGTCTCGGAACCGGCTTCCTGATTGGCCAGGTGGCCAATCAGGAAGACAATAGCGAATATTAATTCGCTATTGTCACACACCTGGGTGGGTTCAGGGTGCATTGCTCTGTGCCCCAAGCCCACCCTTTTTTGAAGTCCATTAGACCCTCTGGCCCTAAATATGAAAGCTAAATATGAAAGCTGGAGAGATCAGTGCCCACCAGTTGTGCCAATCAGTGCCCACCAGTGCTGCTAATCAGTGTCCAACAGTGCCTCCTCATCAGTGTCACCTATCAGTGCTGCCTATCAGTGTCCATCAGTGTGCCCACCAGTGTCATCTATCAATGCCCATCAGTGCCACCTACCAGTGCCCATCAGTGCCATTTATCAGTGCCGCCCATCAGTGTCCTTCAGTGCCGCCTATCAGTGCCCATCAGTGACACCTATTAATGTCCATCAATGCTACCTATCAGTGCCCTTCAGTGCAGCCTCATTAATGCATCAGTGAAGTTGAAAAATTACCTGCTTGCTAAATTTTCTAACAAACTACGAAAAAAGCTTTTGGTTTTATTCAAAATGTTCTGCCTTTTTTCGTTTATTTAGCAACAAATAAAAAAACCCAGTGGTGATTAAATACCACCAAAAGAAGGCTCCATTTGTGTGAAAAAATTCATATGGGTACAGTGTTGCATGACCACACAATTGTCATTCAGTTGGACAGCGCTGAAAGCTGACAATTGGCCTGGACAGGAAGGGGGTAAAAGTGCCCAGTAGGCAAGTGGTTAAACTATTGATAAATAATTCACCATACAGCCCGTCTTTTTTTTCACACTCTCGTTGCCCCTGTTGGCTCAGCCACGTGCTTTACCATTTAGTCTCACTTACTTAGGACATCAGAATCAATAGAAGAGACAGAGCTGCACCCCAGAACTTTGTGCACCCACATGTCCCCAAAATCTAAGAGGAACATAGGATCACTGTCCTCCCCACATTTATGCCTCTAACTGAATGCATTACACTTCCACGGAACCCAGCTCTCTTATACCACTCAAACATTTTGTTAGCCTCTTCACATACTCATTGTCTGTTTAATTGTGTTTTGTAAAAAGCTTTCTGATTTTGCATGATTAACTTGGCACCCATGTGAGAAAGGGTGTGATGAATGGCAGCAATTCTTGCGGCTGGATTTTGTCTGACGGCACCACACAGGCAGATGATTCTGTTTTCATTTTTCCCTCTAATCGTCTATTGACAAAAACATTTTTCATCTTGAATTGTTCCACATTTACACAGAGCTGTGCTGGCAGATTAATGTAACTGCCGCTAAATTGTTATTCTGTGCATGTTCTCTTACTGACATTTGTCAGGAAATAAAGCTTGATATGTCAAAGAATGTCCAAATATTTGAAGGGGGGGGGGGGGAGCCTAAAATAATGACCTAGGAGTTCTATTGGGCATTGACATGCTCTGAAATCTCAAACACTGTTATCATTCCTACAGTATCTTCCAGAGTTATTTCTGTAAATTAGAGAAACCATCCATGTTACAGAGATGATGAGCACTTCCTGTCCTAGGATGACAATGATATCCCTCTACAAATACAGGGCAGTAAATGAGTATGTGAAAAATGGTTTTTATATGTACGTGCATATAATACTGCGCTGATCCTGTGCAAAGAATATATGAATGTGAATGATACACCTACAGCTTTCAAATAAATAAATAAATCACCAATGTGGTCAAACAAAAAGTGATCAAACCCAAAAAAATATAATATCAATCAAAATATATCAATCAAAAATATATTGAAAGTGCCAAAAGAATAGTCCCAAAAAAGTTATTATCAAAATATATATATATATATATATATATATATATATATATATATATATATATATATATATATATATATATATATATATATATATATATATATATATATAATAAATATATAGTCCAAGAAATAAATGCGGATCCCAAAAGAATCAATCAGATATTCGTGACTTTTCACCCATAGTGTCACCACCACCTTTATATATATTATGCGCTCACCAGACCAAGATGGAATTAATGCCTTTAGTAATGACAACCAGGGATGTCTCCTCAATCCACAGCAATCCTGATATTTTTCCTTCCCAAATGGTGTAATAGATGCCTTATACCAGTGTTTCTCAATTCCAGTCCTCAGGCCCCCCCAACAGGTCAGGTTTTCAGGATTTCCCTCAGATGAAAAGGCTGTGGTGATTACTAAGGCAGTGAAACTGATCAAATCGCCTGTGCAAAATAATGGAAATCCTGAAAACCTGACCTGTTGGGGGGGCCTGAGGACTGGAATTGAGAAACACTGCCTTATACCAATATCAGCCTTCTGCTGCTTTCCTTTCTCCAAAAATAAAAAGCCTGATATGGTGTAGTACGTTCGATAAAAAGGTTTAATCAGAAAACATATAAAATTTGCACTCACATGTATCTGTGCCTGCTTTGACCGGCACTAGTCTGTCCAGCGTAACTGCTCTGTGTTCCCCCACACCTCGGTGTTTGAGCTGTTTAGCATGCGGAAGTGCCGC
This sequence comes from Rana temporaria, assembly GCF_905171775.1. Classification (NCBI taxonomy): domain Eukaryota; kingdom Metazoa; phylum Chordata; class Amphibia; order Anura; family Ranidae; genus Rana; species Rana temporaria. The sequence continues at coordinate 298,429 of NW_024404503.1, forward strand.
GGAGGTATCATGTGACGTAGTTTCCGTTCGTGAAGATTACCCAGAAGCCTCTAAGCGTTTCACATACGTGCATGCATCACAGTAAATGAGTATGATCATAGGACATGAAATGTATTACTGGCAGGAAAACTAGTTCAGCCAATACATGAGGACTGGTAAGCTGCAATATATTACATTTTTATTCTTGGGTTCAAATACACTTTAGGAAAGAGCTCCCCCCCCCCCCATCCAGATATACAGTTGTAGGTTTACATACCATGGCAGAATTTATGATTTATTAGCCATTTTTCAGAGAATATGACTGACAACACAAAAACATTTCTTTCAATCATGGTTAGTGTTCGGCTGAAGCCATTTATTATCAATCAACTAAATCATAATGGCAACAGAAACTACCCAAATGAGCCTGATCGAAAGTTTACATACCCTGGTGATTTTGGCCTGATAACATGCACACAAGTTGACACAAAGGGGTTTGAATGGCTATTAAAAGTAACCACCCTCACTTGTGATCTGTTTGCTCGTAATTAGTGTGTGTGTGCATAAAAGGTCAACGAGTTTCTGGACTCCTGACAGACCCTTGTATCTTTCATCCAGTGCTGCACTAACATTTCTGGATTCTGAGTCACAGCAAAGCAAAAGAATTGTCATAGGATCGGCGGGAAAAGGTAATTGAACTGTATAAAACAGGAAAGGGATATACAAAGAAATCCAAGGAACTGAGAGTGCCAATCAGCGGTGTTCAAACTCTAATCAAGAAGTGGAAAATTAGGGGTTCTGTTGAAACCAAACCACGGTCAGGTAGACCAACTGAAACGTCAGCCACAACTGCCGGGAAAATTGTTCAGGATGCAAAGAAAAACCTACAAATAACTTCAGGTGAAATACAGGACTCTCTGAAAACATGGGGTGTGACTGTTTGAAGATGCACAATAAGGAGGCACCTGAAGAAAGATGGGCTTCATGGTCGAGTCGCCAGCCCTCCAGACAACAGGTGGCAGCAGTAGGGTCAGGGTCGTGTGGATGCTTCTCCTTGGCAGCCAATCAGGAGGGTTGATCGCCTCGCTGTGCATGCTGGGAAGAGGTATTTAGGAGGCAGATGCCATTGGTTTGCATCGTCGCTTTGCCGCCATCCACCTGGGCAGTCGTCCCACCACCCCCGTGTGGCCCTCCTGGTCGGGGTGTGTTGCAGTGTTCCTGGCTCCGGGGCCACGTTGGTCCAGAGCATTAATCTATCTCGCAGACTCAGTAGGTAGACTGAGTCTGCAATTTGCAAGTGGTCCTGGGCTGTCCGTCCCAGGGGAGGAAGCCGATCGATGGAGAGCCTGTCTGGGGGGTACCGAGCACGAGGCTGGTGTTCTAGGAGAGGCCTTCGTATCTGAGAGGCTGGACGATGGTCGCCTATCAGTTCCTGACATAACTAAAGCTGTCCGAAGGAGATCTGGGTGCTGAATCCAGTTGAGAAGGATTTTGGACCAAAACTATCTCCACCTTTGGGAGGGTCTGTGGCAGAGACTTCACCCTAAAGTTTCCGAGTGACACCCTGGCTGCAATGCTGGTGAGAGAGGCCTATCCAGATGCACTATATCCACTCTGGCTAGAGTGGCGACGAAAGTTGTCGCTGGAAACAGGACTGTTTCCGGAACAATTTACACCTGAATCTGTCACCTTTCATTCCTTCTATTCCTTCACCTTTCTACTATTTAAAGTGGAGTTCCACCCATTTTTTTATGTTTGTCTGTGCTGCATGCTCTAATCTCATAGTGTTCAGAATGGACAATTTTTATTTAATTTGTTGCTTGTAAATACCTTTATTTTGTAGTCCTTCATTACTTCCTCCTCCTTATTTGCCTAGGCTATTTGCAAGGGTTTCTGGGATAGGCATCATGTTTCCCAGTAGTCCTTGCAAACCTGACTGAAACCTATTACATTGCTTGTGCACTGAGCATGTGCGAGATATGCAAAGCTGAAATCCAGGAAGTCATACAGTCTGGCTTCATGATGCCCACACTTAAGATGGCCACGGTCTATTTGTAGATTATAAACTATTTAAATGCTGTAACAACCTAACAAAACGGACCTTAGTTTACAGTCTAACTTTACTAGAATACATTAAGCTTGTGTATTACAGGGGTATTTATATTTAAAAAGTGAAATTGTGGGTGGAACTCCCCTTTAACATTTTTACCCCGTTGGGTAATTAAAGCACAGAAAAGACACCTGTCGTGTGGACTTTATTACAGCTCTCATCCAGTACCCTAGACGGCGGAGATACAGAGGTAACGTGCCACCCAAATCAAACCAGCAGCTCCTTCGGGAGTAGAGCTACATATAAATGCTCCTGCTGCAGCAGATCTGTAATTAAAGCCGAACGCTTTTACAGAAACAAATATAATAAATAAATAGCACACCAATGATTAAAAAAATAAGCTTTTGCTGCAATACTTATTCCCTCTCTGGTGCTCACCACTCCCTCCTGTTACTGTCGCTGGTTTTCCTGGTTGAATGACACCCAGTATATTTTAACCCACTTCCTGTGAATCCAGGCTGTCATGGACCTGTCTCTAATGCCCTATACACACGATCAGTTCGTCTGATGAAAACGGTCTGATGGATTTTTCCATCAGTTATCCGATGAAGCTGACTGATGATCAGTCGTGCCTACACACCATCAGTTAAAAAAACTATCGTGTCAGAACACGGTGACGTAAAACACAACAACGTGCTGAAAAAATAGAAGTTCAATGCTTCCAAGCATGCGTCAACTTGATTCTGGGCATGCATGGATTTTTAACCGATGGACGTACCCACAGACGATCGTTTTTTTTTTCTATAGTTTTTTTATCCATCAGATAATTTTAAAACAAGTTCCTAGTTGTTTGACTGATGGATATGTAGCGCTACCCCGGAGGAGCCGCTGTTTAGATTTGGGATCGGCGTGTCTATGGGTGATGGTATTGTTGAGAGCAAAAACAGAATGTCCAGGACCGTTGGTTGACGTTTTCAAATGCTTTATTTTCCCGGTCAAACACGACCAACATGTGAACTTGAGGTAGACAGGATAGGTTGGTGAAGGAAGAGCAACTTCACAGTATCAGGCTATGGATAGTAAAGGCAGTCCTGTCCTTTGTAGTTGTATTCGTCAATGTCGCCACTCCAGCCAGAGTGGGTAAAAGTGCCCCTGGACAGACCTCTCTCACAGGCCTGGCAGCCAGAGCGCCACTTCGAGCTTCTGGGAGGAACAAGTCTCTGCTTGGCTCTAATTAAATTGAGATGGTAGATGAGACCTCTGCCACAGGCCTAGTACTGAAAGTTGTGAACGATAGAGCGAATCCACCCAGTATGTCTTTTGAGGTCATCCACTGACAGTTTAAATGTAACCAGTCAGTGTCCGTTCACCCAGATCCCCGATGGTTCGTTACAGCCCTGTTGGATTACCTGCCTCCGGGTTCTCCTCAGACCGATCCCCCACCGAACAGCACTCAGCTTGGGATCTTCTTAATAGGTATGGGAATCCAGTAAGTCACTGGGGTCCCCTGGCAGCATCAGTTGCTCCGGGCTATGAGAGCCCAGAGTCAGGAACTCCGCCTAGCACGCGACCCCGGCCAGGTAGGCCATAGTGGTGGGGCCCGTGATGTGCGCACACCCTAAAGGTGGGTGCCGCACCTGGAACCAGGAACCCGCGAAGAACCCCGAACAACGGCCTCCGCCACAGAAATACCCCTCCCCAGCATGCCCCGCAAGGGAAAAACTCCTCCAATTGGCTGTTGGGAAGAAGCGGCTCCACCCGGACCCCTCTGGCGCCACCTGCCGCTCAGAGATGAGAGTGCATCTCTGGAGCGCAGACTGACCCACAGGACAATCCAGATTTGGCAACAGCCAAATTTAACAAATCAAAGAATGAGAGCAACATAACTCTCATTCTCCAACTAAATTTAAATATAGCACCTGTACGATAGTACACAGGCGCTACAGATAAAAAAACGATGGGGCCCACACACGATAGGTTAGTCTGATGAAAACGGTCCATCAGACCGTTTTCATCAGACAAACTGATCGTATGTACGCAGCATTAGAGCTTTGTGGAGTTGGGCTTTGGACACCATAGCAATGCTTTAGCGATAATAAAAGAACATTTAAAGTAAACTAATGTCTGAAATTGACACAACAAGAGTATATAAAACTGCTGACCAGACCAGCCTATTAGCCTGGAGCTGTGCACAAGTAATATTTTATAGCCCCAAAACTCTAAACAAAGAACAAAGAACAAGTCGCTGCCTGTGGTGTGAGCTACACAGATAGTATGAAGTAGTTCTGCACACACCTGAAAGATGATCATGTGAAATTAATAGCTTATGCAAGCTAGTTGAGTAGTTAACACCATAGCATAGTCTTATTAAACAATAGCTAGTGGTTTTAATACCATGAGCATTACCATTTAGTTTACTGTTCAAAAATAACTTTACCTGAGGATTCTGGGTCTTCTTTGGCAGATATCTTGACCAAACAAATCTTTGGTGGGATCCGGAAGACCCTTGACATATCATCAAGCATGTTCATTTGGGTAACGTGTTCAAAGTGACCGGCTCGATATCCCTAGAACCAAGGCAACACACAATCCAGTATTAAACACATATTGAAGGGTCAGACCACCCAAAGATAATATTTGTTGGAAAGTAAATTCAATTAAGCAGTTTATGTTGTCTCTTCAGTGGTGAGATTACTGTGTTAGGTTTCTGGGTCCCTCAACCTGCTGTGGCCATTGCAAGGGGGTGTTACTCTGCCTGTTGGATTCCTAAATGATATTATAATACAGAGAATGCTGGAGAAGTGTGAAAATGCCAAGGTGGGTGGAAACATGAAGCTCTAGGGCAGGCCGGACCTGAACTAGGAACTATGGCACAGAGAAATTATTCAACCCTCAAGGGTGTCAAACTAAATTTCATTGTGGGCCGCATCAGCATTATGATTGCCCTCAAAAGGGCCGGTTGTATCTGTAAGATTAGATGTCCAGCGCACCCCCCCCCTTACATTAGATGTCAAGAGCCACCCCACCATCAGAAGTTAAGCCCCCTCTCTCCCTTACATCACAGTGTACCCCCTGATTTCCTTATAGTGCTGCTGGGAAGAAGCTGGATGCATTGCTTGAAAGCAGAAAGTACAGGGTCTGGAAGAGGACCAGAGGAGGGCTGGAGCTCTCCAGCAGCTGCAGGAGAGGTGTGAGGGCCACATGATTCGGCCCACGGGCCTTGTGTTTGACACCTGTGCTCTAGATCAACGGCCCTTTGATTGCCCTTATTCGGCCCTTGGGGCACTGATATGAGACATTATTCTTCCCTCTGACACCAAAAATGGGGCTTAATTCCAGCCACTGACATCAACAATAGGGCACTATTCCTCCCCCTACTACCAAATATGGGGCACTGTTTACTCCCACTGATGCCAGAAAATGTTTTTATTCTCCTTGGCCCCCTAAAGTCCGAAGGACACTTAACTGGCCCTTTGTTTAGAAAGTATGGAGACCCCTGCTCTAGATTCTCAGCACTATCATAATTCTGTGGATGGAAAGTAATGGCAGGACAGGATAAGTTGACTCTGTATATTCAACTAGGAAACTTAAGACTTCAAGAAGCAACCCACACTGACAGGATCTTCTTCTCATAAGGTGGTGGCTCTTTTCAAAACTCTCTCCAATGTTTGTGACTGATCTGGCTTTCCTTAAGCCTGGTACACACTAATGCAAGGTTAGTTAAGCGATCTCCCCTGCTGAGCTGTTGTGTTCTGACAGGGGGACGGCCCCCCCACCAAAACGCTCTGATCAGCACTCTCTGCCATTGGCTGAGAGCGCTGATCGGGAGTAGGTCAGCTGCTGGTTTTCCGGCATCGGCTGAATGTTGGACGTTTTTTTTTAACTTCCCCCTTGTCTCCCAACATTCAGCACGTGTGTTACCAGCTTTAGGTCTATACCTGCAACCAATCTAAAACTATCACTGGGCAGACACAGTCCTACTGTAGAGGGTATTATTTCTGCTGCTAAATGTTTCACTTCCCACTGCAGCGGTTCAGCTCGGTCTAACACCTTAGTGGTTTAGTCATTCCCTGACCTATGGAACCAGCATGCTTAAACCAGACCCAGAGCCAGTCTCTAATCACAGGCAGCTTTTTCCCTCACTCCTCCTGTATTTGGGTGAAAGGCTTTTGCCCCGTACACACGATCGGAATTTCAGTCGGGAAACACTATGAAGGATTTTTCTGTTGGAATTCCGTTCAAGCTGTCTTGCATACACACTGTCACACCAAATTCTGACCGTCTAAAACACGGTGATGTACAACACTACAACGAGCCGAAAAAAATTAAGTTCAATGCTTCCGAACATGCGTCGACCTGATTCTGAGCATGCATGTTTTTTTCTCCGTCGGAGTTCCATACAGACGCACGGAATTTCCGATAGAAAATACGTTCTCTTTCGAACCCCAATGGGGAATATATAGAAAAAATAGTGCAGCGCAAATAATACAATAAATACAATAATAAATCAATAAATCAATTTGGTAAAGTCCATAAAGTGCAAAGTGATAAAAGTGCTCCAAAGAATCAATGGTGATCAAAAGTGCAATAATCTTCAACAGATCCGTGACCCACAGGAAAGGGTTAACCTCCACCAAGAGTAAAGGGTGGCCTCTCACCTCAATACTTCGACCTGTGGCTAGGTCAAAAGGCAAGAAGCAAAATCTCCAGAGATAGGTAATCAGCTTTACATGGGTTCAATTCCAAAGAATCCACCAGATGGCACCAGCGGGCAATGAGCAAGGCAACACTCTCCCATACAGCAATAACATGGACCGAAAAGGAGTAAGAAGGACAATTCTAAGTGCTAACTGCTTAAAACGTTTAATGAAATTTAAAAGCATATGATAAAAAACTCACATAGTCCTGCACTCATAGACCGAGTGCAGGTATAACAGCAGTTACCGGAACGAACGTCCGAATCAATGTACACAGCTTGTTGGGTCTCTGTGAGGCAAACGCGGATGACGTCGACGTAGCTCCTCCCCCTCGTACGCGTTACGTCCCAAAGTGGGCGGGACTTCATCAGCGTGGGGCTGATGAAGTCCCGCTACGTCGACGTCATCCGCGTTTGCCTCACAGAGACCCAACAAGCTGTGTACATTGATCCGGACGTTCGTTCCGGTAACTGCTGTTATACCTGCACTCGGTCTATGAGTGCAGGACTATGTGAGTTTTTTATCATATGCTTTTAAATTTCATTAAACGTTTTAAGCAGTTAGCACTTAGAATTGTCCTTCTTACTCCTTTTCGGTCCATGTTATTGCTGTATGGGAGAGTGTTGCCTTGCTTATTGCCCGCTGGTGCCATCTGGTGGATTCTTTGGAATTGAACCCATGTAAAGCTGATTACCTATCTCTGGAGATTTTGCTTCTTGCCTTTTGACCTAGCCACAGGTCGAAGTATTGAGGTGAGAGGCCACCCTTTACTCTTGGTGGAGGTTAACCCTTTCCTGTGGGTCACGGATCTGTTGAAGATTATTGCACTTTTGATCACCATTGATTCTTTGGAGCACTTTTATCACTTTGCACTTTATGGACTTTACCAAATTGATTTATTGATTTATTATTGTATTTATTGTATTATTTGCGCTGCACTATTTTTTCTATATATTCACTTTGAGATATTCTTGAGTTATATCTACAGTGCTGGCTTGCAATTTAGTTTAATTTGTATTTATTTTCCAGCGCTGAATCACTTTTTATTTACTTTTGAACCCCAATGGGGCACACACACGATCGGAATATCAGATGAAAAATTCCGTCTGACTTTTTCCATTCGAAATTCCGATGGAAAACACAGTGGTATGGTTATGTTGCAGTTGCACTTGACCCTATTTAGCAGTACTTAAATGAAGAATTTTCAAACAAACACCTCATAGAAGGTGGGTGTATACTATCTGTCTTACGCCAAAATTGACCTCATTTTCTACCTTTGGCTGCCTAGCTTGTTCATGAATACAGGTTTCTGCCATTAATTAGCCCTTACCTCCATTCCTGCACTTTGATTTAGTACTGCGTTTTAATTCTGCCTGCACAAGTCTGCTACCACAATTTAGGCAATCCTAAATGTTGGGTTCTGATGCTGTCTACAGGGCAACATTTGCATCTTGTGCAGCTCAGTGAGAGCCTTCCAACCCTTGCTGGCAGCACAAAGGGTCCACTGTATCCCATAACAGTCTCAACATTTCACGGACAAAAAGTGGGCGCAGGGTGCACTATATTTGAGGTGCCTTTGTATTGTGCCATTCCTGAGGTAATTTTTTGCAGGGGCTACAGTACTGGTTCTTACTTTTCCCCAGAACCTCAGGGAGCCAAGTGTAGCTTTTTACCACTTTTTTTCCTAAAAGCTTCTTCACTAAAATACTTATTAGGATGTGCTAGTTTTGTTGTTTGCATCACCTGAACACAACATGGCTTATCTATTTTGCCACTTTAAGGGTCGCTTACTGGCACCCCACCTGGCACTCTAATGGCTGCTTTTATGTGTTCCCTGTATGCTAGTCACAGCGAGCTGCCATGAAGCTGTTTCGCCTTAATACTTGTCCTAAATAAAAGTCACAGAAATAGACCGAAACATTGCCAGAGGTGCTCAAAACATAATGTGCTTCTAAGAGACTAATGTGTGTGAGGAGAACACAAAGTAATGAGTGTATTCATTGCATCTTCCCCTCATGTGCACCAATCGGGCTCACAGCTATTTTTATGCATCTCCCCCGATAACAACCTCCTACCTCTTCTGTTCAACAACCCCATCTATACAATGCATCCTTCATTGTGTCTGCTCTTAGAGAATAAAAATAGACCGCAACAATGTACCTGAAGCCTTGTGCGACAACAGTAACCTTACATTCAATTAATGATGCTCCAGTTTAAAAAAGCCAAAGCTCACTTGTTAAAGGGATGTAATACAAAAAGATAACTTCTATAGTATTTTTTATTAAACCACTTCAATATAGGGCACTTTCACACCTTCCTGCATTGATGGGCACTGAGGGCTGGGACTGATAGATTTCACTGATGGGCATTTCTGCAGGCACTGGCAGGCATTTTTCATAGGCACTGATTGGCAGCTGCCTGGGCACTAATTGGCATTTCCCTGGTGGCCTAGGGTGGCATACCTGGTGGTCCAGTGGGGTGGCCATCCATGATGGTCCTAGCCAGATCCTCGTGGTCCTGGGCAGGCATCCAAGGGGGGACTGCGCTGATAAAAAATCAGTGAAGACCCCCCCTGTCAGGAGAGCAACCGATCGACTCTCCTCTACTCGCGTCTGTCAGACGCAAGTGAGGAAAAGCAGACCAATGGCTCTTCCTGTTTACATCGTGATCAGCTGTGATTGGACACAACTGATCACGTGGTAAAGAGTCTCTGTCAGAGACTCTTTGCCTTTACCGGAGTTTCGGTGTGCCAGACTGACACAACGCAACAACGATCGCCGCAATGTGAACCACCAGGGGCGGGCGTGCGTGCGTACGGTCAGGCTAACAGAACTACTTTAACACCGTCATTTTGCTATATGGCGAGCAGCAAGTGGTTAATAAATATAGGTGCAAATGATCAGCCTAAGGGCTTTTTTACACTGGTGGTTGGGGAGTTTTTACTTACCACATTTTTATTTTTAGCGCCCCTCACCCACTCACCCTGTAGTTGGAAAGGCAGTGACCTGGGGTGTACACATACCACAGCCACGGGAGCAAGTATACTCCCTGTAGCAGTCGACAGACACTACCACCCACAGAATGCAACCGAATGGGGCTGTGTTGCAACTTCCCCCAAAAACCGCACACAGTTGCAGTGCAGTAGTCTGGAACTTTAGGTTAACACAGGTGGTGAGGAGGTGATACAAATGTAGATCGCTCTTCAGAGTGCAAAGCAAGTGTAAATAAGGCCTAAAGTGTACCTTTTAGTAATTTTACAAGTCTACAGGAAAAAATTCTTGACAGGTCACACTAAAAGCTTTTACCATTAATACATTATCATTGATTGCCTCAATTCAGTGATTTTTGCCTAGGGTGAGATTATATCATTGGTGTGTTGCAGGCAGGAGGAAGCATTTCCTCAATCTCCTCTTCTCCAGAAAATCAGACTTAAATTGTAGCAGGTCACACAGTGAAAAGCTAAATCAGGGTCAGACATTTTGGAAAACACAGAAAAAAAACAATGGCCCCAGGGTTTACATGGTTATGCCATCTCCGACCCAGCATTTCAGTCCAGGAAGTGGATGGTGAGCTTGGATGATGACTGGACAAATATGAAGCCATCTGTTTGAGGGTGGAAAAGGAGACGAGGGGATCCTGCATGGGTGCATGTAATGCGAAAAAAACTATCTGATGCTAGGTTGATTTTCAGTGCTGTAACTTTACCATCAAACAAATACTTAAACACCAGTTATGGGTAGAGTTACTGCATAAGTTCCTAAAACTAGTCCTACAAGAAGGTTTGGCACCTTAATTTAACATAGAAGTTCTAACTGGGTATCTTGCTTGTAGATTTCCCCACGTCTTGTCACTGACACATTGGGGGAGATTTACTAAGGCTGTTGCACACAGAATCTGGTGCAGCTGTACACCGTAACAAATCTGGTTATTACTTCTGTTTGTTCAATTAAGCTTTTACATTAAAACCTGGAAGCGGATTGGTTTCTATGCAGAGCTGCACCAGATTCTGTGTGCACCAGTTTTAGTTAATCTCCCCCACTGACCACCTTACATTCTCCATCTACCTGCATCCCTCTGTGCAGCCTTTGAACTCCTCGGATACATGAGCTGGTAAACTATTAAAGCAAAGGCCAGGCTAAATCATTACAGTGATAAATCCTGAAAGTGTTAGTAAACCCACAACAGTAAAATAAAAAATCAGGGGTAGATTCACGTAGATTTCGGCCGACGTAGCGTATCTCAGATACACTACGCCGCCGTAAGTTTGAGCCGCAGGTCCTATATTCACAAAGAACTTGCGCTGTAACTTACGGCGGCCCAGTGTAACTGGGCCGGCATAAGCCCGCCTAATTCAAAATAGGCTGGTTGGGGGCGTGTTCTATGTAAAATACTAGTGACCCCACGTATTTGACGTTTTTAACGGACGGCGCATGCCGCATGCTCCAAATGACGTCGGCAAACCGTCATGCTTTCGAAGTGAACGTAAATTATGGCCAGCCCCATTCACGGACGAGTTACGCAAACAACGTAAAATTTGAACAATTTGATGCGGTTCCGGCGTCCATACTTAACATTGGCTGCGCCATGTTTTTGGTGGTTTATCTTTACGCCGGAAAAAGCCTAACGTAAACGGCGTATCTCTACTGCGACGGCCGGGCGTAAGTTCGTGAATAGGCGTATCTAGCTGATTTACATATTCTAGGCGTAAATCAGCGTACACGCCCCTAGCGGCCAGCGTAAATATGCAATTTAAGATACGCCGGTCGTATCTTAGCAATATTTAAGTGTATCTCAGTTTGAGAATACGCTTAAACATACGACGGCGGGGATTCGGACATACGACGGCGTATTTACTGATACGCCCGTCGTAAGTCTTAGTGAATCTACCCCTCAGTCTGTAAATGCAGTAAAGCATGCTTGTTATACTCACTGTGGAACCTAAGGGGTAATTCCTGTGCATTTTGTAAAAAAAGCTGTTTGATCCTGTCTTCTATAATCCTCCCCTTTTTCCACAGTCCCCAATCCATCTTCTGACAGTAAAGAGCCTTGTGGCACAATGCACATGCTCAGTTTGATGTGTATTGCTTGAGAGTTTTTTATTTTTATTAGGGCCAATCAGCATTGTCCAGAGGGTCAGGGGTCCTGCAGCCTTTTAGGACAGTCAGGGTAGAATGTAAACTCCTCCTACAAGCTTTAAACAGACACTGATAGAAGTCACAAGACTGCTATATACTGCTGATGAAAGGTATTTAGCAGTTTATATTTACTAAAATAATAGCATTTCCATGTTCTGTGTACTGTGGGAGACCAGATACAGTGGAACCTTGGATTATGAGCATAATTCGTTCCAGAAGAATGCTCGTAATCCAAAGCACTCGCATATCAAAGCGCGTTTCCCCATAGAAGTCAATGGAAACGGAAATAGTTTGTTCCGTATTGACTTCTATGGCATGCAATACCGCATGTGGCCAAAGGTGGGGGCGTAAGAAATACTCTGAAAGGCTCGGGACAGCTCGGCTGAACTCGGAAAATTTCGGAAAGGCTCGGGAACTGAGTAGTTCCGAGTTTTTCCAAACTGCTCCGATTGGCTCTGCTTGGCTCCAGCGCCCCCGCACCTCTGGCCAAATGCAGTATTGCACACCGCTGTGGCTTGAATCCTGCTTGTTTTGCAAGAAAACACTCGCAAACCGAGTCAGAATTTATTTAAAAAGAAGGTCTTGTATTGCGAAACGCTCGTTAACCGCGTTAACTACACAGGCTGTAAAGGGGCAACTGCTGCAGGGCCTATGAGGTCTAGGGGCCCAAGCATGACCACCCTGATCTCTCTCTCCCCATATTCAGGTCACATTCTATGCAAAAAAAAATGAACTACACCTTTATTTTTTGACCCTCTGGAGGGCTTATAAGGATTGACACAATATTTTATCCAAATGTATTCGGAAGATAAAGCACTATCAAGGGTTTTCATATGATATATGAGGAGCTCCTAGATTTAATTATTTCCCAGGGACCGGAAGCTTTTTGGGCAACCCTAGAATGTGAGTTCTGACCACATTCATTTTTTATTAGAATGTAAAGTAAATGGCAGAACTAGCACATTTTATGAATGAATGCAAAAGTCAAAATCTAATATGAAAACATGCCTTACCTCTGGGAAATGTTCCTGGGGTTTGAGAATCGGAGAATTTTCAATGTAAGAGGTCATTTCTGCAGCACCAGTGCCCTCTGCTGGAGACATTTAACAATTATACAAAAAATTGAAACTGCATTACTTTTATAGCTTTTATTGAATTATATATTTTTTTATATATATTTTATATTTTTTTTTGTAAAGACTTTAAGCCTAATCAGCTAAACAAATAAACAAAAGCAGGGATAAATCAGTATGGCATGCTTGGATCCCATGCCTGTATACATGAGCAGATATTTGAAAACATCTGGTAAAACAGCGTTTCTAAAACAATAAAAAAATGAATTTGGCCATCTCGTAAGAAATTAAGTGTATGAAACTAAACACATGTCAAAAAACTCTGTACTCTATGCATGTGGTAGCATGAAAGTAACATATGTAAAGCTATTATCATCGGAATCCCTATTTCAAGGACAGGCGTTTGGGATCTTTGTATGTTGGCTGGTGTTCATACATTTGTGTCGTACAATATACAACTCTGGATATAATTCACTGATGATTTAGAAAAAGTTACTTTTTTACAAAATCTTTTAGGGCTCATTTACACTTGCTTCAACAAACATTAATGGCTAGTCGCAACGAGAATAATTATTATGCATATTCTCAGAAATCTCAGAGAACACCTATACAAACACATAATAGATTCTCTCCTCTCAGAGAGGAACGAGGGTGGTACCAGTCGCTATATGGATACCCAGATAGAAATGAGAATCAACAATACAATAGATCTTCATATAACTACAATCAAAATCACCCCGGGCTGTCCTACTCAGGGGGTTTTCACAAAGAGCAGAATGGGTACAACAGAAACCCAGAACCAGGCGTGGATGTAGAGGTGGACGGCGCTTCAAGAAAAAGGAAATGCGTCTCAATAATGATGGTATCTTTAATTTAAGTACAGCCACCTTTACAGAATCCGAAAATGTTGTTTTAAATAAGGGACTGAAATATGTTCCCCCTAAACAGTTGAACAAGTTTGCCACTTTCATCGACATACAAAAATATGTGAGGAAGTTAAATATACAAAGGTATTTTATTTCCAATCCAACCAGACCAACTTTACCAGAAAACACTTCTTTGACTGTACATTCAGGTGGTTTTTGAACCCTTCCCTTTTCAATCCCCCTTGTCCCACAGTACCCTCCATTCAAGTATTCAAAGATTTGGTCTTAAAAGACTTAGAAACTCTCCCAAAGAAAAGAACCTATAACGATCCCAATATAAAAATGGGCCTTAAAACCCTGTGTGAACGCAAAGATCTCACTATACGCCCGGCCGAAAAGGACGGGGGCATTGTTGTTCTCGACAAAAAGGCCTATCATAGTGAAATTATCAAAATATTAAGCGATACGGAAAGGTATGTTCGCCTTCCAATGAATCCAACGGTTGAGTACAAAAAGGCATTGATCGACCTTATAGATACAGGGTCACAATTTGGTATTCTTGACAAAAAAAAAAGAGTTATTTAGTACCAGTGGCTCCTAGGATCCCTATAATATATTACTTGCCTAAAGTACATAAGGATGCTAAACAACCTCCAGGTCGCCCCCATCATCAGTGGAATCGATTCAGTAACCTCCCGTGTAGGGAGGTATATCGATTTTCACCTGCAGCCTATTGTGAAATCCATTCCGTCCTATTTGAAGGACACTAGGCACACCATTTCGCTATTACAGCAGGTTAATTACAGTGAGGACATGCTTCTAGTAACGGCGGATGTGGCCTCACTGTGCACCTGTATTTCTCATGAATTAGGCATATCAGCTGTAGAACTGTTTTTGTCTAGAGATAGCAATATTCCGGGCACCCAGAAAAGGTATATTATGGATATTTTACAATTTGCAACAAAACATAATTACTTCTGGTATAATGATGACTTCTTCTTGCAACGAAAGGGAGTTGCAATGGGGGCTAAATTTGCGCCCAGCCTGGCCAATATCTTTATGGCCAAATGGTAGGAGGATGTCGTCTATGCTTGCAATCGACCTGAAATCAATCCTTGGGTTCGATACATAGACGACATCCTCCTCCTATGGAATGGGGATTTGGGTTCACTAGAGACATTTATGTCTTCCCTGAACAATAATAATAGAGGCATTAAATTGTCCTATGAAGCAAGTCACAGAAGTATACACTTCCTTGATTTTTTTAGAGTGGTGGACAACTGAAGACCAAAACATTCTTCAAACCAACCGACCGGAATGGTTACATTCCACTAGACAGTTGTCACCATTCAGCCTGGTTAAAATCGGTACCCAGGAGCCAGCTGTTGAGGATTAGGCGTAATTGTACTAACCTTTCAGATTTCCAATATCAAGCCGAGATACTAAAAACAAGGTTTGTGGACAAGGGTTACCAACCTTCTGAACTAGATATTGAAATTGAACGGATTTCCTCTATGGATAGAAACTCTCTGATGATGAAGAAACCAAAATCCTCCCAGGACTTCAAATATAAGTGGTCTTTTTTCACAACATTTTCGGTTCAACACAAACAAATTAAGGACATTTTCCAAAAACATTGGAATGTCCTTAAAAATGATCATATTTCAGGCCCAATGCTTCCGGATAGAGCAGGAGTAACATACAGAGGAGCACCCTCACTTAGGGGGAAGATGCGGCCAACGTATTAGATCCTCCAGTGGCCCCAGTCTTCTTTCCACATCTGAAGGCATACTATCGATGTAGAAGGTGTAAAGTCTGCCAGTCCAACATATGCGGACGTGGTAAGATAGACACATTTACTTCCACGTCTACTGGCGTTGAATATAAAACCAAACATTTCACCACTTGTGCCACTAAGCACATTGTCTATTTGATCACCTGCCCTTGTGGAAAACAGTATGTGGGACACACCATCAGGACTTTTTCCACAAGGGTAGGTGAGCACATTACCAGTATTCGTAAGGGTAAAACCAATCACAGTGTCCCGAGACACTACTTAGAGTCCCATAATAAGGACCCTAAAGGCACTAAATTTCAAATCATAGACAAGTTTGTTGTGAACTGGAGGGGTGAGTCATGTGTTAAGGGGGTTTCGAGGTTGGAAACCTTCTGGACATACCAGCTCAAGAGTTACAGACTTCATGGCTTGAATATAGATTGGGACATCAATGCCTTTATTAATTCATCATAAATTCCCTTTTGTGTCTCTATAGCTTGCTGACAGATCTCATCTTGTGTTTGTGAACCATTATATATACTTTTTTGACCATCTCTTTTGATGGAGTATTGGGGCGAATTTCATCGTATCACACTCTCATATTTGTATTGGTTGTTCTCTGTAAAATTATGCCATAAAATTATGCTATATATACTGTCATAATTCAATTTTGATTCATGTGCATTGTATCATGTTAGCATACTCATTATGGTCTATTGTATTTACATAACATGTTATAGTATTATCACCTATTATACTCATAAGATATGTTTATGTGTTTCGCATCGTCGACTCGTGTGTACCTTCCGGGATTGGCGTTGCAGACATATTTTTATTTTTATCTTTATTCTTATTCCTAATTTTGTTTCTTAATATTCTTATTTATGTGGCTGTTGTGTGTTTCTACCTGGCAGCCACATGTACCCATATATTTGGTCTCTTTCCACAGCCAGATATGTAGCTTGCACTAGCTGCAGTTTCAGGTTATGCGGTACTTTAAAACTACATTCCCGACACTTATGCCGCGTACACACGGTCGCTTTATGTGATGAAAAAAAAACTACGTTTTTAAAAACATCATTTAAAATGACCGTGTGTGGGGAAAACGTTGTTTTATGTCTTCTGAAAAACGACAAAAAAAATTCGTTTTTTGTGTCATAAAAAATCACCGTGTGTAGCTAAAACGACATTTAAAACAACGTTTTTAAACCCGCGCATGCTCAGAAGCAACGTATGAAGCGAGCTTCAATGGAAAAGAGTGCTGAACGTAACCGCGCTTTGCTAGAGCATTTTGAAAAAACGATGGTGTGTAGGCAACGTCGTTTTTTAAAATTGAAGTTTCAAAAACGTCGTTTTGTTTCATGATATAAAACGTTGTTTTATTTCATCACAAAAAACGACCGTCTGTACGCGGCATTATAGGTCTGGCTATACTTTTCTCATTGAAAGCTAACCGGGGCTGTGCTAAATGTTGAAGGTTGGTGGGGTCCCATCTGTCGACATGTGGGCAGATTACTATTTGCAGACTTGTCCCACCTCCTAACTACAAGCCCCAGGCTGCACCGTGAATTATAGGAGCGGGCGCGGCTACTGTTTACATCTAGTCCTTGCGTTGGCGCTTCTCCTGTTGCTGGGTTACTGTGAGCAGTCGGCGCGATAGGCTGTTACACTCACGTGACCGCGTCACGTGTTGGCATGACGTAGAGATGCCGGAAGCGCAATGTACGGTGGGACACACATGGACCAGGTATCCCTCTATTTAAAGTGTGGGCGTATCGGGTTTGCGTGCACCCCAGTTGATGTCCACTTGAGACGAAACGAGTCGGGTCCGCACGTCAGCCCCAGTTGCCCATACCACGCTATACCCTCTCTTTACATTTCGGAAGAAATTTATTTTTGAGATTTTATACATATTTTTTATATTTTGTGTGCATTTGATATTTTATCTCTTCACATTTGCAAGCTTTGTTTTTGGTATTTTTTAATAAATCTTACAAGCTTTTTTGGATTTACACTATGTGGAGGCCTTTTTTTCTTTTTATATGCCCCTCAAGTTTGGCGGAATCCTAGCTTGGCACATTCTGTTCCAGTATACTAGATCCTGATGTCCTAACAGCCGGTCCAACATAGAAGTTTGTCTTCAGTGCACGAAGGAGGTGTTTCGTAGATCCAGTCCAGATTGATCCGTGGTATAATTAAGCGCAAGTGATCCACCACCACACGGTGAGCTGGGTCCACTCCGGAGGGTAAGAGTATTTATTTCTCCCCCCGCCCCCTGGTGAAGACACTCCTGGGTGATATGCTTCATAGTACACCAAACATATACAAACTGCTGGAAGCACCAAGTGCAATGTGATCTGGGTCAAGTTCCCTTCTATTTGGACATCCACTTACGAACTGTCTAGTGCTATTAGCCTAAGATATTGACTTTCACCTCTATGAAGATTGTTGTACACATCTTCCATAGCCGTCTTACGCTATTTTAGCTATATAGGCCCAGATTCTCAAAGGAGGTATCTCTGAGTCTGAGCGGTCGTATCTATGCGCCTGATTCTTAGAATCAGTTACGCATAGATTTCTATTAGATCCGATCGGCGTAAGTCTCTTACGCCGTCGGATATTAACTGCATATTTACGCTGGCCGCTAGGGGCGTGTACGCTGATTTACGCCTAGAAATACGTAAATCAGCTAGATACGCGAATTCACGAACGTACGCCCGGCTGACACAGTACAGATACATCGTTTACGTTAGGCTTTTCCCGGGGTAAAGTTACCCCTGCTATATGGTGGCGTACGTGCGGCGTACCAATGTTAAGTATGGACATCGTTCCCGCTTCAAATTTTGAAAAATTTACGTTGTTTGCGTAAGTCGTCCATGAATGGGGCTGGACGTCATTTACGTTCACGTCGAAACCAATACGTCCTTGCGGCGTACTTTGGAGCAATGCACACTGGGATATTCCACAGACGGCGCATGAAAAACGTCAATCACGTCGGGTCACAAGTTATTTACATAAAACACGCCCCCCTGTTCCACATTTGAATTAGGCGGGCTTACGCCTGGCCAATTTACGCTACGCCGCCGCAACTTTCTTTTGAGAATACGGCACTTGCCTGTAAAAGTTGCGGAGGCGTAACGTAAATAGGATACGTTACGCCCGCACAAAGATACGCGCATCTACGTGAATCCGGGCCTGAGTCTTTTGGTGTTGTTTTGCAGCTTTATCACTGTATTTGTTACTTACTCATGACATGTCAGGGAAAAAAAAAAATTTCACTAAAAAGTTTGATCCACCCTTTATGAGTAGCCATACACTTATGGTTTTATTATAGTCACTTTTTTAACTGATGGGTTGTTCCATTGATCTAGCGCTACACTTTATGTTTTATTTCACTATTACAATTTTTGTCTGATTGTTGTGTTCAGCAGCTACATTTTTTTGTTTTTGGCGCAATATTTACCTTCTTATATTTTTCTGTGGCTTTGTTAAAGCTCTCTGAATGCTAGTCAAAGCCCCTGTCACTAAATAAAATGGTTAGCTTACAGTCCTGCTGATGAAAAAAAGTGTAATCTCCTGACGTGAGATAATAAGCGGAGGGGGTAATGCAAAAAAAAAATTTTTTAAATGGGAGGGGGGCCCCTTACAGGTGTAATGCCTGCTAATATACACACATGTGTTTGCTGTGGGGTGCAATGCAATAGGCTGCGCACACCAATGAGCGCTGTATACTGTATGCATAGATGCAACTTACAGTTCATACATCATTGACAATGGGATCATCAATTAGTAAAGAATCGTTTATCTGGGCAAGTTTGCCCCCAAATAAACTACTGAAAGTGATAACAAAGCCGGCATTAGTCTTTAACAACAATCATCAATGCACAAAACCCTGCACACGCATAGGTGTGAATGGAGTCATATACACAGTCCCTGATATACAGACCAACACCAGAAAGAGAATCTACCTGGATGTGTAACACATAAAAAAAACTTTAAAAAAAAGCAAGAATATAAACAGGTAAACTGAACATGAATGATCAACAAAACTATTTAAAATAGTAAAATGAGTAACGAATGTATATATAAAAAAAAAAAAAAAAAATATTATTGTGATAGTGTTGATTGTAATTCCAGGGGCAACTCTTCAACCTCGGCACTGTAGCTGCCAATCTGAGACACGTGGCGGCTGGGTTAAAGGGACAGTCGCAACATCGTGATCGGAAGTTTGTATGATAACAATGTTATTAATCCATTCAAGAGTCAAACCAATAAAATAATAAATATTTACCTTCCATCAAGTCTTCCCCTTTGTGTCCAGGCAGAACTATCAGCAGTGGGTGTGTGTGTTGATTGCTGGCAATCACTGACAGTCAACAAACTGGTCACCATGGGGACAGAAGTAAGACAATTTGCATGCAAATGACTTCAGTTTAGGCCAAGACTTCCTCCAAGCAAAGGATAGAGAGTCAGCTTTGGGTTCTTTATTAGCCCCAGAAAAAAATTGGGACAATCAATTTTTAAAAGATTGTCTAAAAATGATTGATCACACTGCACAATATCAAAGAAAAAAAATATTTAATATACATTTTTTTTAAAGAAGATGTAAACCCTAACAAATGCAATTTAGTTTTGTAAAGCCTGTGTAACATATATCATTTTTTATTTTAGATAAGAATAAAGTACAATTTTCAGCTTTCTGCCATCCTTTGTTGCATTTTAGTGCTGCTGATCTCCAGTCATTTTCTGTCTACATGCATAGAAAGCATTAAGG
>NW_024404504.1:0-63632 GCF_905171775.1 Rana temporaria
TGTCATAGTGATATAGTGGTGTGATGTCATAGTGGTATAGTGATGTCATAGTGGTATAGTAATGTCATAGTGGTATAGTGATGTCATAGTGGTGTCATAGTTGTATAGTGGTGTGATGTCATAGTGGTATAGTGATGTCATAGTTGTATAGTGGTGTGATGTCATAGTGGTATAGTGGTGTCATAGTGGTGTGATGTCATAGTGGTATAGTGATGTCATAGTGGTATAGATGTCATAGTGGTATAATGTCATAGTGGTATAGTGATGTCATAGTGGTATAGTGATGTCATAGTGATATAGTGATGTCATAGTGGTGTGATGTCATAGTGGTATAGTGATGTCATAGTGGTATAATGTCATAGTGGTATAGTGATGTCATAGTGATGTGATGTCATAGTGATATAGTGGTACAATGTCATAGTGGTATAGTGATGACATAGTGGTATAGTGATGTCATAGTGGTGTGATGTCATAGTGGTGTGATGTTATAGTGGTATAATGTCATAGTGGTATAGTGATGACATAGTGGTATAGTGATGTCATAGTGGTGTGATGTCATAGTGGTGTGATGTCATAGTGGTATAGTGATGTCATAGTGGTATAATGTCATAGTGGTGTGATGTCATAGTGATAGTGATGTCATAGTGGTATAGTGATGACATAGTGGTATAGTGATGTCATAGTGGTGTGATGTCATAGTGATATAGTGGTATAATGTCATAGTGGTATAGTGATGTCATAGTGGTGTGATGTCATAGTGATATAGTGGTATAATGTCATAGTGGTATAGTGATGTCATAGTGGTATAATGTCATAGTGGTATAGTGATGTCATAGTGATGTGATGTCATAGTGGTGTGATGGTATAGTGATGTCATAGTGATGTGATGTCATAGTGATATAGTGGTGTTATGTCATAGTGGTATAGTGATGTCATAGTGGTATAGTGATGTCATAATGGTATAGTGATGTCATAGTGGTGTCATAGTTGTATAGTGGTGTGATGACATAGTGGTATAGTGATGACATAGTGGTATAGTGATGTCATAGTGGTGTGATGTCATAGTGGTGTGATGTCATAGTGGTATAGTGATGTCATAGTGGTGTGATGTCATAGTGGTGTGATGTCATAGTGATATAGTTGGTATAATGTCATAGTGGTATAGTGATGACATAGTGGTATAGTGATGTCATAGTGGTGTGATGTCATAGTGATATAGTGGTATAATGTCATAGTGGTATAGTGATGACATAGTGGTATAGTGATGTCATAGTGGTGTGATGTCATAGTGATATAGTGGTATAATGTCATAGTGGTATAGTGATAACATAGTGGTATAGTGATGTCATAGTGGTGTGATGTCATAGTGGTGTGATGTCATAGTGGTATAGTGATGTCATAGTGGTATAGTCATGTCATAGTGGTATAGTGATGTCATAGTGATATAGTGATGTCATAGTGGTGTGATGTCATAGTGGTATAGTGATGTCATAGTGGTATAATGTCATAGTGGTATAGTGATGTCATAGTGATGTGATGTCATAGTGATATAGTGGTACAATGTCATAGTGGTATAGTGATGACATAGTGGTATAGTGATGTCATAGTGGTGTGATGTCATAGTGGTGTGATGTCATAGTGATATAGTGGTATAATGTCATAGTGGTATAGTGATGACATAGTGGTATAGTGATGTCATAGTGGTGTGATGTCATAGTGATATAGTGGTATAATGTCATAGTGGTATAGTGATGACATAGTGGTATAGTGATGTCATAGTGGTGTGATGTCATAGTGATATAGTGGTATAATGTCATAGTGGTATAGTGATGACATAGTGGTATAGTGATG
This sequence comes from Rana temporaria, assembly GCF_905171775.1. Classification (NCBI taxonomy): domain Eukaryota; kingdom Metazoa; phylum Chordata; class Amphibia; order Anura; family Ranidae; genus Rana; species Rana temporaria. The sequence goes on from NW_024404504.1 coordinate 1,852, forward strand.
TCATAGTGGTGTGATGTCATAGTGGTGTGATGTCATAGTGGTATACTGATGTCATAGTGGTGTGATGTCATAGTGGTATAGTGATGTCATAGTGGTATAATGTCATAGTGGTATAGTGATGTCATAGTGGTATAGTGATGTCATAGTGATATAGTGATGTCATAGTGGTGTGATGTCATAGTGGTATAGTGATGTCATAGTGGTATAATGTCATAGTGGTATAGTGATGTCATAGTGATGTGATGTCATAGTGATATAGTGGTATAATGTCATAGTGGTATAGTGATGACATTGTGGTATAGTGATGTCATAGTGGTGTGATGTCATAGTGGTGTGATGTCATAGTGATATAGTGGTATAATGTCATAGTGGTATAGTGATGACATAGTGGTATAGTGATGTCATAGTGGTGTGATGTCATAGTGATATAGTGGTATAATGTCATAGTGGTATAGTGATGACATAGTGGTATAGTGATGTCATAGTGGTGTGATGTCATAGTGGTGTGATGTCATAGTGGTATAGTGATGTCATAGTGGTATAATGTCATAGTGGTATAGTGATGTCATAGTGATGTGATGTCATGGTGATATAGTGGTGTGATGTCATAGTGGTATAGTGATGACATAGTGATGTCATAGTGGTGTGATGTCATAGTGGTATAGTGATGTCATAGTGGTATAATGTCATAGTGGTATAGTGATGTCATAGTGGTATAATGTCATAGTGGTATAGTGATGTCATAGTGATGTGATGTCATAGTGGTGTGATGGTATAGTGATGTCATAGTGATGTGATGTCATAGTGATATAGTGGTGTTATGTCATAGTGGTATAGTGATGTCATAGTGGTATAGTGATGTCATAATGGTATAGTGATGTCATAGTGGTGTCATAGTTGTATAGTGGTGTGATGTCATAGTGGTATAGTGATGACATAGTGGTATAGTGATGTCATAGTGGTGTGATGTCATAGTGGTGTGATGTCATAGTGGTATAGTGATGTCATAGTGGTATAATGTCATAGTGGTGTGATGTCATAGTGATATAGTTGGTATAATGTCATAGTGGTATAGTGATGACATAGTGGTATAGTGATGTCATAGTGGTGTGATGTCATAGTGATATAGTGGTATAATGTCATAGTGGTATAGTGATGTCATAGTGGTGTGATGTCATAGTGATATAGTGGTATAATGTCATAGTGGTATAGTGATAACATAGTGGTATAGTGATGTCATAGTGGTGTGATGTCATAGTGGTGTGATGTCATAGTGGTATAGTAATGTCATAGTGGTATAGTGATGACATAGTGGTATATTGATGTCATAGTGGTGTGATGTCATAGTGGTATAGTGATGTCATAGTGGTATAATGTCATAGTGGTATAGTGATGTCATAGTGATGTGATGTCATGGTGATATAGTGGTGTGATGTCATAGTGGTATAGTGATGACATAGTGATGTCATAGTGGTGTGATGTCATAGTGATATAGTGGTATAATGTCATAGTGGTATAGTGATGTCATAGTGGTGTGATGTCATAGTGATATAGTGGTATAATGTCATAGTGGTATAGTGATAACATAGTGGTATAGTGATGTCATAGTGGTGTGATGTCATAGTGGTGTGATGTCATAGTGGTATAGTGATGTCATAGTGGTATAATGTCATAGTGGTATAATGATGTCATAGTGATGTGATGTCATAGTGATATAGTGGTGTGATGTCATAGTGGTATAGTGATGTCATAGTGGTATAGTGATGACAGTGGTATAGTGATGTCATAGTGGTGTGATGTCATAGTGGTGTGATGTCATAGTGGTATAGTGATGTCATAGTGGTGTGATGTCATAGTGGTATAGTGATGTCATAGTGATGTGATGTCATAGTGATATAGTGGTGTGATGTCATAGTGGTATAGTGATGTCATAGTGGTATAGTAATGTCATAGTGGTATAGTGATGTCATAGTGGTGTCATAGTTGTATAGTGGTGTGATGTCATAATGGTATAGTGATGTCATAGTTGTATAGTGGTGTGATGTCATAGTGGTATAGTGGTGTCATAGTGGTGTGTTGTCATAGTGGTATAGTGATGTCATAGTGGTATAATGTCATAGTGGTATAGTGATGTCATAGTGGTATAGTGATGTCATAGTGATATAGTGATGTCATAGTGGTGTGATGTCATAGTGGTATAGTGATGTCAGTGGTGTGATGTCATAGTGGTATAGTGATGACATAGTGGTATAGTGGTGTGATTTCATAGTGGTATAGTGATGTCATAGTGGTGTGATGTCATAGTGGTATAGTGATGTCATAGTGGTGTCATAGTTGTATAGTGGTGTGATGTCATAGTGGTATAGTGATGTCATAGTGATGTGATGTCATAGTGATATAGTGGTGTGATGTCATAGTGGTATAGTGATGTCATAGTGGTATAGTGATGTCATAGTGGTGTGATGGTATAGTGAGGTCATAGTGGTGTAATGTCATAGTGGTATAGTGATGTCATAGTGATGTGATGTCATAGTGATATAGTGGTATAATGTCATAGTGGTATAGTGATGACATAGTGGTATAGTGATGTCATAGTGGTGTGATGTCATAGTGGTATAGTGATGTCATAGTGGTGTGATGTCATAGTGGTGTGATGTCATAGTGGTATAGTGATGTCATAGTGGTATAATGTCATAGTGGTATAGTGATGTCATAGTGATGTGATGTCATAGTGATATAGTGGTGTGATGTCATAGTGGTATAGTGATGACAGTGGTATAGTGATGTCATAGTGGTGTGATGTCATAGTGGTGTGATGTCATAGTGGTATAGTGATGTCATAGTGGTGTGATGTCATAGTGGTATAGTGATGTCATAGTGATGTGATGTCATAGTGATATAGTGGTGTGATGTCATAGTGGTATAGTGATGTCATAGTGGTATAGTAATGTCATAGTGGTATAGTGATGTCATAGTGGTGTCATAGTTGTATAGTGGTGTGATGTCATAGTGGTATAGTGATGTCATAGTTGTATAGTGGTGTGATGTCATAGTGGTATAGTGGTGTCATAGTGGTGTGATGTCATAGTGGTATAGTGATGTCATAGTGGTATAATGTCATAGTGGTATAATGTCATAGTGGTATAGTGATGTCATAGTGGTATAGTGATGTCATAGTGATATAGTGATGTCATAGTGGTGTGATGTCATAGTGGTATAGTGATGTCATAGTGGTATAATGTCATAGTGGTATAGTGATGTCATAGTGATGTGATGTCATAGTGATATAGTGGTACAATGTCATAGTGGTATAGTGATGACATAGTGGTATAGTGATGTCATAGTGGTGTGATGTCATAGTGGTGTGATGTTATAGTGGTATAATGTCATAGTGGTATAGTGATGACATAGTGGTATAGTGATGTCATAGTGGTGTGATGTCATAGTGGTGTGATGTCATAGTGGTATAGTGATGTCATAGTGGTATAATGTCATAGTGGTGTGATGTCATAGTGATATAGTTGGTATAATGTCATAGTGGTATAGTGATGACATAGTGGTATAGTGATGTCATAGTGGTGTGATGTCATAGTGATATAGTGGTATAATGTCATAGTGGTATAGTGATGTCATAGTGGTGTGATGTCATAGTGATATAGTGGTATAATGTCATAGTGGTATAGTGATAACATAGTGGTATAGTGATGTCATAGTGGTGTGATGTCATAGTGGTGTGATGTCATAGTGGTATAGTGATGTCATAGTGGTATAATGTCATAGTGGTATAGTGATGTCATAGTGATGTGATGTCATAGTGATATAGTGGTGTGATGTCATAGTGGTATAGTGATGACATAGTGGTATAGTGGTGTGATTTCATAGTGGTATAGTGATGTCATAGTGGTGTGATGTCATAGTGGTATAGTGATGTCATAGTGGTGTCATAGTTGTATAGTGTGTGTATGTCATAGTGGTATAGTGATGTCATAGTGATGTGATGTCATAGTGATATAGTGGTGTGATGTCATAGTGGTATAGTGATGTCATAGTGGTATAGTGATGTCATAGTGGTGTGATGGTATAGTGAGGTCATAGTGGTGTAATGTCATAGTGGTATAGTGATGTCATAGTGATGTGATGTGATGTCATAGTGATATAGTGGTATAATGTCATAGTGATGACATAGTGGTATAGTGATGTCATAGTGGTGTGATGTCATAGTGGTATAGTGATGTCATAGTGGTGTGATGTCATAGTGGTGTGATGTCATAGTGGTATAGTGATGTCATAGTGGTATAATGTCATAGTGGTATAGTGATGTCATAGTGATGTGATGTCATAGTGATATAGTGGTGTGATGTCATAGTGGTATAGTGATGACAGTGGTATAGTGATGTCATAGTGGTGTGATGTCATAGTGGTGTGATGTCATAGTGGTATAGTGATGTCATAGTGGTGTGATGTCATAGTGGTATAGTGATGTCATAGTGATGTGATGTCATAGTGATATAGTGGTGTGATGTCATAGTGGTATAGTGATGTCATAGTGGTATAGTAATGTCATAGTGGTGTGATGTCATAGTGGTGTGATGTTATAGTGGTATAATGTCATAGTGGTATAGTGATGACATAGTGGTATAGTGATGTCATAGTGGTGTGATGTCATAGTGGTGTGATGTCATAGTGGTATAGTGATGTCATAGTGGTATAATGTCATAGTGGTGTGATGTCATAGTGATATAGTTGGTATAATGTCATAGTGGTATAGTGATGACATAGTGGTATAGTGATGTCATAGTGGTGTGATGTCATAGTGATATAGTGGTATAATGTCATAGTGGTATAGTGATGTCATAGTGGTGTGATGTCATAGTGATATAGTGGTATAATGTCATAGTGGTATAGTGATAACATAGTGGTATAGTGATGTCATAGTGGTGTGATGTCATAGTGGTGTGATGTCATAGTGGTATAGTGATGTCATAGTGGTATAATGTCATAGTGGTATAATGATGTCATAGTGATGTGATGTCATAGTGATATAGTGGTGTGATGTCATAGTGGTATAGTGATGACATAGTGGTATAGTGGTGTGATTTCATAGTGGTATAGTGATGTCATAGTGGTGTGATGTCATAGTGGTATAGTGATGTCATAGTGGTGTCATAGTTGTATAGTGGTAGTGATGTCATAGTGGTATAGTGATGTCATAGTGATGTGATGTCATAGTGATATAGTGGTGTGATGTCATAGTGGTATAGTGATGTCATAGTGGTATAGTGATGTCATAGTGGTGTGATGGTATAGTGAGGTCATAGTGGTGTAATGTCATAGTGGTATAGTGATGTCATAGTGATGTGATGTGATGTCATAGTGATATAGTGGTATAATGTCATAGTGATGACATAGTGGTATAGTGATGTCATAGTGGTGTGATGTCATAGTGGTATAGTGATGTCATAGTGGTGTGATGTCATAGTGGTGTGATGTCATAGTGGTATAGTGATGTCATAGTGGTATAATGTCATAGTGGTATAGTGATGTCATAGTGATGTGATGTCATAGTGATATAGTGGTGTGATGTCATAGTGGTATAGTGATGACAGTGGTATAGTGATGTCATAGTGGTGTGATGTCATAGTGGTGTGATGTCATAGTGGTATAGTGATGTCATAGTGGTGTGATGTCATAGTGGTATAGTGATGTCATAGTGATGTGATGTCATAGTGATATAGTGGTGTGATGTCATAGTGGTATAGTGATGTCATAGTGGTATAGTAATGTCATAGTGGTATAGTGATGTCATAGTGGTGTCATAGTTGTAGTGGTGATGTCATAATGGTATAGTGATGTCATAGTTGTATAGTGGTGTGATGTCATAGTGGTATAGTGGTGTCATAGTGGTGTGATGTCATAGTGGTATAGTGATGTCATAGTGGTATAGTGATGTCATAGTGGTATAGTGATGTCATAGTGGTATAGTGATGTCATAGTGATATAGTGATGTCATAGTGGTGTGATGTCATAGTGGTATAGTGATGTCAGTGGTGTGATGTCATAGTGGTATAGTGATGACATAGTGGTATAGTGGTGTGATTTCATAGTGGTATAGTGATGTCATAGTGGTGTGATGTCATAGTGGTATAGTGATGTCATAGTGGTGTCATAGTTGTATAGTGGTGTGATGTCATAGTGGTATAGTGATGTCATAGTGATGTGATGTCATAGTGATATAGTGGTGTGATGTCATAGTGGTATAGTGATGTCATAGTGGTATAGTGATGTCATAGTGGTGTGATGGTATAGTGAGGTCATAGTGGTGTAATGTCATAGTGGTATAGTGATGTCATAGTGATGTGATGTCATAGTGATATAGTGGTATAATGTCATAGTGGTATAGTGATGACATAGTGGTATAGTGATGTCATAGTGGTGTGATGTCATAGTGGTATAGTGATGTCATAGTGGTGTGATGTCATAGTGGTGTGATGTCATAGTGGTATAGTGATGTCATAGTGGTATAATGTCATAGTGGTATAGTGATGTCATAGTGATGTGATGTCATAGTGATATAGTGGTGTGATGTCATAGTGGTATAGTGATGACAGTGGTATAGTGATGTCATAGTGGTGTGATGTCATAGTGGTGTGATGTCATAGTGGTATAGTGATGTCATAGTGGTGTGATGTCATAGTGGTGTGATGTCATAGTGGTATAGTGATGTCATAGTGGTATAGTAATGTCATAGTGGTATAGTGATGTCATAGTGGTGTCATAGTTGTATAGTGGTGTGATGTCATAGTGGTATAGTGATGTCATAGTTGTATAGTGGTGTGATGTCATAGTGGTATAGTGGTGTCATAGTGGTGTGATGTCATAGTGGTATAGTGATGTCATAGTGGTATAATGTCATAGTGGTATAATGTCATAGTGGTATAGTGATGTCATAGTGGTATAGTGATGTCATAGTGATATAGTGATGTCATAGTGGTGTGATGTCATAGTGGTATAGTGATGTCATAGTGGTATAATGTCATAGTGGTATAGTGATGTCATAGTGATGTGATGTCATAGTGATATAGTGGTACAATGTCATAGTGGTATAGTGATGACATAGTGGTATAGTGATGTCATAGTGGTGTGATGTCATAGTGGTGTGATGTTATAGTGGTATAATGTCATAGTGGTATAGTGATGACATAGTGGTATAGTGATGTCATAGTGGTGTGATGTCATAGTGATATAGTGGTATAATGTCATAGTGGTATAGTGATGACATAGTGGTATAGTGATGTCATAGTGGTTGTTAGGTTCGGTTCTGATCCTGTTGCCTAGGCTGGACCTTGGACAGGTGGGATTCCCTCGCTAGCGAGACAATGATGACACAGACACTTATGTTGTATCGATAATTGCAAATTGCTATATTTTTCGACAGAGCATTTATACACACATACAGAGAGTTACAGAAATCTCCTCCTCCTTACATGTAGAAAAAGGGGAACAAGTTCACAGTTTCAATCTTACAGATTTCAGAGGATTTTAAGGAACAATTGTTAAACTTTAAAGACAGAAGAACACGTTACTTGCATACAGAATGCCTGCTCCGAAACTAGCCATCTAGCACATATTCTATTTATGAAAACCGCAAAACTTAAATGTTAGAATAAAAGCATATTGAAATGTCTCTACAGAGACCTATATTATATAAAATGGAATCCTAGATCTCAAAATGGAGTAGCTAATGTCAGACATAATATTCCATCATTTCACATTCCTTTCAATTCCCTCCTCTGATCCCAAGGATATTTACTTTCCTGGGATCACTCACTATACCAATTTTGCCTTTTCAGCATGAATGACTCCTGGGAATCTTGGCTGGATTCGGGATTCTGCTTTATTTTCAATCCTGTTGTTTTCCCAATTATACAGAATATCATTTTTACTGAAAGGAATGCACACAAGGCCAGGAGCAAGATCATTATAATGAATATTCCTGCCTTTTTAAAGAAACCCACAATACTAGGCCACAATCCTCCCAGAGATCCAGAAAAAGGATCCCAAGCATCTCCCATGTGTTGCATTTGATTCACCAGGGACATTCTCTCATTGTTGTGGGCTTCTATTTGGTCATGGTAATCAGGAACAGTAATTTCTCCAATGGCCTTAGTAAGATTTTTCATGAATGTGCAACACATATCTGCTTGTTCATGTAATATACATAGCCCTACAACAATATCTCCCATCTTTTCCAACTGTAGGTTTGTCATTTCTTGCAACAGTCTTATTTTATAAGTTTCCTCATTCAAATCAGTAATGTCCTTGTCAGTTTTATTCATCCAAGACATTACCAGACTTGAAAATTCATCTACTCTGGTTAGGGCATTAATACTTCCTCCTGGGAGCAAAGTCAGTAATTTTTCCCAGAGACTTGTTACATCTCGTTTGGATCTTATTTTCAAACTCCCTGACGGTTTGTTCATTTCCATCATGATTTCTCCACTTGCTACTTCCATATAAGGAACCATGTACATAAGGGAACACCATCCCCCTGTGTTTCTATCGGTCGGATATGGGATGGTGGTATGACAAGCCAGTCCACAACAGACCATAAATCCCTGGGGAAGGTGTGGTGCTTCCACCACCTCCTCCCCATGCATAGGAGTTCGTAGACCCGTCAGGCACATCCAGTCTACAAGAGGCACAAACTCAGATTGGGGGGATATCCATGGAGTACTTACATTATGTAGGGAGGAGAGAACCTGGTTAACAGTGTCATTGGGCTTCCTCATCCTAAAACAATGGCTTATGTTATACAAACTCATATTTCCCACTCTCTCATCTCCATCATTCATCTCAGTAAGTTTAATTCCCAATCCTTCAATTTCTAAGGACTTGTCCTCCTCCCATGCCGCAACATTCCTAATAGTCATATTCATCACAGATTCTCGACACCATTCTCCATTTGCTACCTGACCTTCATGTGTTACCACACCATTCAAAAAACAGAGGTTGGGGTGTTTAGAAAATTTTCTAAAGTACACTGGTCTATCAGACCTGGTAACCCTTCTCATGGGGGTCTTACCTGCAGCGGCATCAACTTGAGGCAATGTTACTGGTAAGCCTATAACCGGGATTTTACCCTCATTAGAATGTATTTTGGAACATACCCAGCAGTTCTCTTTCTGCCCTGTTAATTGCCCATATTTATACATTAATGCCCAGTGGTGGGGAACAGTGGGGACCTCCTCATATTTCTTTGGGTTCCCCACAGGTCCCATGGACTTAAACACCGTTGTTCCATACACTTTCGCTTTGTCAACATTGTTCTTTATAGGTTTGTTATCTCTTTGATTGATATTAAGAGATTCATCTATTCTTTGAAAGAACAGAGGATCATCCATCCTTTGTGGACAACCCTGCGTTTACCTTTTTCAAACGTGACACCAGTGTTTTAGTTACCGTATGTTCCCTGGGAATACAGAACCTAAGCGGTTTCCCTACTGTGTCATTATAGAAAAACATGGTTGCTTTAATTTTACAGGCTAGGTCCGTCTCTGTATAACCCCTTAGGTGGCCTTTGGGAATCCTCCTCACCCAGTCAAATTTGACACAGCAAAGCTTCCAGATATTACCCTTTGAATCCCAATATTGATCTCTGGCTCGCCATCTAATAAATCTCTTCCCTACCATGACTAATTTTGGGTCTTGGCCTTTTCCCACCTCATGTATTCCATGTATCCCATGGCAACCTGGGGTGAAGTAGCAAACCCCCGTAGCAGTCACCACAAACAATATAAGCAATAGTCCACAGTATTTCCCTCCTCTTATCATTCTATTGTACACCTGATTGGCAGTTAAGTGCTGGTTTTCCCGGACCCTTGCTCTATGGAGGGAGCCATCAGGATCTCTGGCTTTGCGTCCTCCTTGTTCTTGAGCCCTCGCTCCAAGGGGGGAGCCATCGGGGCTTCTAGCTTTGTGTCCTCCTTGTTCTCGAGCCCTCGCTCCAAGGGGGGAGCCATCGGGGCTTCTGGGGTCTTTATCTTCAAGGGATGAATCGCATGAATCCATGGTCCTAGGCCTTCAACCTTTACGGCTGTCCGGGAGACCTTTTCCACCGTTATGGGCCTTGGTAAATGGGGCCCGTCTTTCTTCTTACGGCCAACTGCTTAACCAATACCTCATCTCCAGGTATAAAAGGGTGAGTTGGATCTGTGGAAAGAGGAGAAAAGGTGACAGCAACTCCTTCTTGGGTATGTTGAATAGTACTTACCAGATGTTTCATCCAAGTTTCCTGTTGAGAAAACAAATCATTATCCTTTGCTACACTATTCTCAGCTGGAGGGTGTCCCATGAGTACCTCAAAAGGGGAATACCCTCTAGAATTAGGAGTGACCCTTATCTGGTAAAGTACACCTGGGAGATATAAGGACCAATTTTTCATAGTACCTTGAGTAGCTTTATTCAGTTTATCCTTAATATTTCTATTCATCCGTTCGACAATTCCCGCACTCTGAGGGTGATAAGGGATGTGCAATTTCCATTGTATCCCCAAAATCCTAGAGAATTCCTGTGTGAGTCTAGAGGCAAAAGCTGGTCCCTGGTCAGACCAGATATTCACTGGGAGTCCGAATCGACTCACCCAATTATTTATAATAGCTCGTACCGCTATTCCTGCCGTTTCCCCAGTAGTGGGCACTGCTTCTACCCACCCGGAAAATTTATCCACAATTACCAAAAGATATTTTACATTTCCTTTCTGTTTTGGCATATGCGTAAAGTCTATTTGTAAGTCTGTAAGAGGTCCTAATGGAGGGGGCAAATTTCCGTGTCTTCCCATTGCCTTTCCCTGTACATTATTTTGTGCGCATGTAACGCATGAGCTTACAAAGTCTTGTATTATTTTTATGAGTCCTTCTGTTTGAAAATGGTCTCTGTACTGTTTTAAGATGGGCTTACGGCCTATGTGACCTGGACCGTGAATGTATGAGATGATCAATGGTGCCACAGACTTAGGAATACCCATGATTCCCTCCTTATTTGTCCAAAGACCCGCGGGATCTTTGGCCAAATTATGCTGCATCCAGTCAGAGATATCAATGGGCAAAGCCATGGACTGTAAAAGCATAACCGCAGTTTTGAAGTCTGGTGCACTAAAATCATTCATGTAAAACATAGAGGTCACAGGGGTGTCTTGTGCAGGGATAGTAACTGCTGCTTGTTTGGCTACTTTATCAGCAAATGCATTGCCAAGTGCTTCCGTGGTCCTACTCGTAGTATGAGCTTTCACTTTAATCACTGCAATCGCTTTAGGCAGGTGTATGGCATCTAGTAATGTTTCAATAAGGGTTTGGTGTGCTATCGGTTTTCCTTCTGCGTCTCTGCCAAATCTTCCCAAAATCGAATACGATTCCATGAGCGTACCGACTGTCGGTATATATACTGTATTTACAATTTGGTTTGCAAACAGCTGACAGGCACGTATTAATGCAGTAAGTTCAGCCTCCTGTGCAGATTTTTCGACTAAGGGTTTTGCTTCATGAATAATGTTAGGAAGCTGGACAACTGCATAACCAGTACGGTAGGTTTTATCATCGGGGCGCGTACAACTCCCGTCCACATATATGTCAATGCCCCCTTCTAGGCGGTTCTCCCTTAAATCAGCTCTTGGGGAGGTTGTTTGGGAAATTAGGTCTTCGCAATTATGCTCTGGCACTGGTTCTGATTCAGGCATTAATTTAAGGAGGGAATGCAGAAACCGTACTATAGGAGTAGTGGATGGACAAGTTTTAATCTCTAAATTTTGTGTGTTTAAGAGAATTATCTCGTACCCACTTAACCTCTGTGCTGTCATATGTTGCGTGTTCATGTTTTGCATCAGTTGTGTGACAGTGTGAGTTGTAAAAAGGGTCATGGGTGATGCTAGAACAAGTTTCTCTGCCGCCTGTACTGCTAAGGCACAGGCGGCCAGTGCCTGAAGACAAGCGGGCATACCCTGAACCTGAACAGGTAGTTTTTTTTTAAATATACGTTACAGGTCTTTGCTGAGTCAGAACAGCAGCCATGGTATTCCCCATAACGAGACAATACAGTGAAAAAGGCCTACCATGTTGTATCAGCCCCAAAGCGGGTGCATTACGAAGTGAACGCACCAGCATGTCATAGGCAGTGACCATCTCAGGGGTCCAGGTAATTTGTTTGGGGGCTGTGGCGAGTGTAGCCTTCCTTAGGGACTGAGTCATGAAACATGAACAGTCTGGAATCCATTGCCTACAGTACACTATTGAGCCTAGGAAAGACAGCAGTGAGCGCTTGTCGCTCGGTCTGCTCAGTGCCGATATGGCCTCTACTCTGGCAGGGGATACCTGCCGAGATGCCGAGATGACCGCTCCCAAGTATTCCACCCGAGACGAGCACCACTGCACCTTCTTGAAAGATGCTAAGTGACCCTTGTCAGCGAGGTGGTCTAACAGATGCACAGAGTCATTACTACAGCCAATTTCTGTCCCATTTCCTATTAGAAGATCGTCCACGTATTGGATCAGAACTGAACCATGTTCAGGCACCCAGTCAGTCAGGGATTGATTTAACACCATGCTGAAGGCGGCTGGACTATCCACAAAGCCTTGCGGTAACCTGGTCCATGTTAGCTGGCCACGTTTCCATGAGAAACTGAAGAGGGGCTGACTAGCAGCATCAACGGGCACACTAAAAAATGCATTGGCAAGGTCTTCTGCTGTCAGAGGAGCCTTTATGGTGCTAATATCTGCAACGAGGGGAGGTAGAGGTGTAATGCATTTGTTCAAGGGCCTTAAATCTTGTACCAAGCGCCATGTTCCGTTTGCCTTTCTTACGGGGTTAATGGGTGTGTCTGATTGTCGGCCGGTAGGGTGTGCAATTTAGGAAACCCACAGAATCTTTGGACTCTGCCCATATTTTATGCTGACCTACTGGTGGGGGTAGAGCCACAAAGAAAGATCTGATGTCCACCCGTTTCTGCACTGACACATCACAGTCTGGTGATTTAACTGACACGGTGCCATTGGGCTCAAAAATTATTTTGATTCGTAGTTTGGATAGTAAGTCTCTACCAGCCAAAGAGACTGGGCAAGTAAATAACAGAGCAAAACTACATTTACATAGGAACTTGCCATCTAGGTTACAGATTTCTAAATCTGATGTTATGTCGTGTGATGTTGGTATCCCATTAATTCCCACAGAGCGTCCTTGTGTAATAGCCCTACTGGCAAAAGCCTTGTTGTTCAAGGAGCTGGTCGTAGCCCCCGTGTCTGTGAGGAGTGCGATGTCCACCCCCTCTATAACAAGGTTTATAATAGGTAAAGCCTGCCAAGTGCCAGAATAAGAGCAAAGAACTAAGGACGGGATACGCTCCGGGCCTCCCTATGGGTTTTGTCTGTTTGGCCATTGTACCGGTATTTGGGGAGAGGGAAGAGGCCCGGCACCAGCTTGTAGCTGCTGTGGTTGGTTTTGAGATTGTGCCTGTTGGTTCCACTGTAGGTACTGGGCTATCTGTCTATTGTCATTCCAGTTAGGGTTTTGACCTCTATAAGCTCCCCTGTTTCCCTTTTTACCTCTATAATTTTCTCTCCTTTGTGGGCAGTTAGCCTTCCAGTGGCCAAAGCCACCACAATGGAAACATGCTTGATCATTTTGTGGGCCCTGGCGAGGGTATGGCACAGAGCGTGGAGGATACTGATTGCCAACAGGGTACTGATTCTGTTGTTGGTAAGGCATTTGCGCCGCCAACAGGGGTGTTTCCTCCAGCATGGGCTCTCCCGTTAAAGCTGGGAAAAGTCCTCCTTTCGCTTCAAAGAGACCTGTTTGATGCCTAACCTTTATGAACATGACTCCGGAGGCTTTTGTAGAACATGTGTTCTACAAAGGCCTCCGGAGTCATGTTCATAATTTTAGGGTCTAATATTTTTAACATTTGTGCTATCTTCTGGCTTCCCCCGTTAAGTGTGGTGGTTACAAAAAGGGTATGGTCTGTTAGACCCGCATCCTTCCAAGCTAAATGCATACGTTTAACATATGCAAAATACTCTTCCCCTGTCTTTTGAGAGCTTGTTATGAAGGATGTGAGTGCACTAGTACCCTTGTATATGGTCATCCAATGATGGCCAGTCAGTCTCCAGAACTCCTGGAGGTTTATCGGTCGAAGGTCAACTGAAGAGTTGTAAGAGCAGATTTGTAGGTGTTATCAAAAGGAAAATCCTGGCCAGGGTCAGGGTCGATCATCTGTATGATTAACAGTAAGTCTTCCTTTGTCATTCCCGCACCAGCACAGAATCTACCCAAGAAAGTAGCTGCGCCTCTAGGGTCCTTTTTTTGGAGTAGGACAGGTATCTCTAAGATCCTTTAACTGACCCATGGTAAAGGGGACATACACTTCCATGGTGCCTATGGTCATCATTGGGAATACCCCCGTCCCTGGAAGTTGTGGAGAAACTTGGGGTTCTGTTTGGACTTTTACTTGTGTAATGGCAATATGTTTCATTTCTCCCTCCAAACTTGGGGCAGTAATCTCTTCCTTATCACCACTCTCTCTGTCAGGTTGCTGTTCTCGTATAGTTTCAGCCTGTTGAGCTTAAGCCTTAGGCAGCCTTAGAGGCTTCTAACCTAGTCCGAGGGGCAGTAAGCACCCGCTGCTCTTCTATTAAACGCAACTGCTCCTGTTGTTCCCTAGCAATTTTCTCCAACTCAAGTTTTCTTTGGTCGAGGTCACTTTTTCGTGCTAAAATCTCCTCCTTTTCCCTGTTAAGTTGCTCCCCATAGTCCCTCACCTCTTGGGCCTGTGCATCTAGACTTTGTTTATGTTCATTCATCTGTTCATGTCTTAAGTTTATTTCCCTCTGCTGTTCCCGAAGTCGTCTCGCGTCTTCTTCTATTTCATCTCTCTTATTTCTCATGTCTGCTATTCTCGTTTGAGTATTAACTGAGTCCAAGTCCCTTTGCAACTCCTCAAACTCCCTTTTTATATCCGCTCTTCTCTGAGCTTCTCTTATTCTCCTGCCCTCTTCAGATGCCCTTTTATCTGCCTCCTCCTTGGCTCTATCTTCCCATTGTTGTTTTTGTTGGTCAGTTGCTGAGCCATAAGCCATGATTGCAACTTGAGGATTTGAAAGAACGGGGTATAATTTTCTGCGAGGAGCTTCCTCTTTAACAAAAACATAAGACGGTGGGGTTGGCGCGGTTGGCACTGGGGGTGGGCGCCTGGTATAAGGTGGAGGAACTTCCCTAGTAAGGGCAGTACCTTGGTCCAACTCCGCATATTTCTTTTCATATTTTTCCACTAAAGGCCTCCACTTCTTACAACATTTTTTCATATACTCCGTATCCCAGTCCCCTGGTGGATATATGTTCTTTCCTATTCCACACATTTTCTCTACCTCATACCATTGCTGTCGGTTAGTGGGGCCCACGGGACTATATCCTGACATATGCAACTGGTGGCTTTGTTTCATTATAAGAAGACACAAGAAGACAGAAGAAGACACAAGAAGACAGAAGAAGACACAAGAAGACACAAGAAGACAGAAGAAGACACAAGACAGAAGACAGAAGAAGACACAAGACAGAAGAAGACACAAGACAGAAGACAGAAGAAGACAGAAGAAGACAGAAGAAGACAGAAGAAGACAGAAGAAGACAGAAGAAGACAGAAGACACAAGACAGAAGAAGACAGAAGACACAAGACAGAAGAAGACAGAAGAAGACAGATGACACAAGACAGAAGACAGAAGAAGACAGAAGACAGAAGAAGACAGAAGAAGACAGAAGACAGAAGAAGACAGAAGAAGACAGAAGAAGACAGAAGAAGACACAAGAAGACACAAGAAGACACAAGAAGACACAAGAAGACACAAGAAGACAGAAGACACAAGACAGAAGAAGACAGAAGACACAAGACAGAAGAAGACAGAAGACACAAGACAGAAGAAGACAGAAGAAGACAGAAGAAGACAGATGACAGAAGACAGAAGACAGAAGACAGAAGAAGACAGAAGAAGACAGAAGAAGACACAAGAAGACACAAGAAGACACAAGAAGACACAAGAAGACACAAGAAGACACAAGAAGACACAAGAAGACACAAGACAGAAGAAGACAGAAGAAGACAGAAGAAGACAGAAGAAGACAGAAGAAGACAGAAGATGACAGAAGAAGACAGAAGAAGACAGAAGAAGACAGAAGAAGACAGAAGAAGACACAAGAAGACACAAGAAGACACAAGAAGACAGAAGACAGAAGAAGACAGAAGACAGAAGAAGACACAAGAAGACACAAGAAGACAGAAGAAGACAGAAGAAGACAGAAGAAGACAGAAGAAGACACAAGAAGACAGAAGAAGACACAAGAAGACACAAGAAGACACAAGAAGACACAAGAAGACACAAGAAGACACAAGAAGACACAAGAAGACACAAGAAGACAGAAGAAGACACAAGAAGACACAAGAAGACACAAGACAGAAGACAGAAGAAGACAGAAGAAGACACAAGACAGAAGAAGACAGAAGAAGACAGAAGAAGACACAAGACAGAAGAAGACAGAAGAAGACAGAAGAAGACAGAAGAAGACAGAAGAAGACAGAAGAAGACAGAAGAAGACACAAGAAGACACAAGAAGACACAAGAAGACACAAGAAGACACAAGAAGACACAAGAAGACACAAGAAGACACAAGAAGACACACGAAGACAGAAGAAGACACAAGAAGACACAAGAAGACACAAGACAGAAGACAGAAGAAGACAGAAGAAGACACAAGACAGAAGAAGACAGAAGAAGACAGAAGAAGACAGAAGACAGAAGAAGACACAAGAAGACAGAAGAAGACACAAGACAGAAGACAGAAGACAGAAGAAGACAGAAGAAGACAGAAGAAGACAGAAGAAGACACAAGAAGACACAAGAAGACACAAGAAGACACAAGAAGACACAAGAAGACACAAGAAGACACAAGACAGAAGAAGACAGAAGAAGACAGAAGAAGACAGAAGAAGACAGAAGAAGACAGAAGAAGACAGAAGAAGACAGAAGAAGACAGAAGAAGACAGAAGAAGACAGAAGAAGACACAAGAAGACACAAGAAGACAGAAGACAGAAGAAGACAGAAGACAGAAGAAGACACAAGAAGACACAAGAAGACAGAAGAAGACAGAAGAAGACAGAAGAAGACACAAGAAGACAGAAGAAGACACAAGAAGACACAAGAAGACACAAGAAGACACAAGAAGACACAAGAAGACACAAGAAGACACACGAAGACAGAAGAAGACACAAGAAGACACAAGACAGAAGACAGAAGAAGACAGAAGAAGACACAAGACAGAAGAAGACAGAAGAAGACAGAAGAAGACACAAGACAGAAGACAGAAGAAGACAGAAGAAGACAGAAGAAGACAGAAGAAGACAGAAGAAGACAGAAGAAGACAGAAGAAGACACAAGAAGACACAAGAAGACAGAAGACAGAAGAAGACAGAAGAAGACACAAGAAGACACAAGAAGACACAAGAAGACACAAGAAGACAGAAGAAGACAGAAGAAGACACAAGAAGACACAAGAAGACACAAGAAGACACAAGAAGACACAAGAAGACACAAGAAGACACAAGAAGACACAAGAAGACAGAAGAAGACACAAGAAGACACAAGAAGACACAAGACAGAAGACAGAAGAAGACAGAAGAAGACACAAGACAGAAGAAGACAGAAGAAGACAGAAGAAGACAGAAGACAGAAGAAGACACAAGAAGACAGAAGAAGACACAAGACAGAAGACAGAAGAAGACAGAAGAAGACAGAAGAAGACAGAAGAAGACAGAAGAAGACAGAAGAAGACAGAAGAAGACACAAGAAGACACAAGAAGACAGAAGATGACACAAGAAGACAGAAGAAGACAGAAGAAGACAGAAGAAGACAGAAGAAGACAGAAGAAGACAGAAGAAGACAGAAGAAGACACAAGACAGAAGACAGAAGAAGACAGAAGAAGACAGAAGAAGACAGAAGAAGACAGAAGAAGACAGAAGAAGACAGAAGAAGACACAAGAAGACACAAGAAGACAGAAGACAGAAGAAGACAGAAGACAGAAGAAGACACAAGAAGACACAAGAAGACAGAAGAAGACAGAAGAAGACAGAAGAAGACAGAAGAAGACAGAAGAAGACACAAGAAGACAGAAGAAGACACAAGAAGACACAAGAAGACACAAGAAGACACAAGAAGACACAAGAAGACACAAGAAGACACAAGAAGACACAAGAAGACACAAGAAGACACAAGAAGACAGAAGAAGACACAAGAAGACACAAGAAGACACAAGACAGAAGACAGAAGAAGACAGAAGAAGACACAAGACAGAAGAAGACAGAAGAAGACAGAAGACAGAAGAAGACAGAAGAAGACAGAAGAAGACAGAAGAAGACAGAAGAAGACAGAAGAAGACAGAAGAAGACACAAGAAGACACAAGAAGACACAAGAAGACAGAAGACAGAAGAAGACAGAAGACACAAGAAGACACAAGAAGACACAAGAAGACACAAGAAGACAGAAGAAGACAGAAGAAGACACAAGAAGACACAAGAAGACAGAAGAAGACACAAGAAGACACAAGAAGACACAAGAAGACACAAGAAGACACAAGAAGACAGAAGAAGACACAAGAAGACACAAGAAGACACAAGACAGAAGACACAAGACAGAAGAAGACACAAGACAGAAGAAGACAGAAGAAGACAGAAGAAGACAGAAGACAGAAGAAGACACAAGAAGACAGAAGAAGACACAAGACAGAAGACAGAAGAAGACAGAAGAAGACAGAAGAAGACACAAGACAGAAGAAGACACAAGAAGACAGAAGAAGACACAAGACAGAAGACAGAAGAAGACAGAAGAAGACAGAAGAAGACAGAAGAAGACAGAAGAAGACAGAAGAAGACAGAAGAAGACACAAGAAGACACAAGAAGACACAAGAAGACAGAAGAAGACACAAGAAGACAGAAGAAGACAGAAGAAGACAGAAGAAGACAGAAGAAGACAGAAGAAGACAGAAGAAGACAGAAGAAGACACAAGACAGAAGACAGAAGAAGACAGAAGAAGACAGAAGAAGACAGAAGAAGACAGAAGAAGACAGAAGAAGACAGAAGAAGACAGAAGAAGACACAAGAAGACACAAGAAGACAGAAGACAGAAGAAGACAGAAGACAGAAGAAGACACAAGAAGACAGAAGAAGACAGAAGAAGACAGAAGAAGACAGAAGAAGACAGAAGAAGACACAAGAAGACAGAAGAAGACACAAGAAGACACAAGAAGACACAAGAAGACACAAGAAGACACAAGAAGACACAAGAAGACACAAGAAGACACAAGAAGACACAAGAAGACACAAGAAGACAGAAGAAGACACAAGAAGACACAAGAAGACACAAGACAGAAGACAGAAGAAGACAGAAGAAGACACAAGACAGAAGAAGACAGAAGAAGACAGAAGACAGAAGAAGACAGAAGAAGACAGAAGAAGACAGAAGAAGACAGAAGAAGACAGAAGAAGACAGAAGAAGACACAAGAAGACACAAGAAGACACAAGAAGACAGAAGACAGAAGAAGACAGAAGACAGAAGAAGACACAAGAAGACACAAGAAGACACAAGAAGACAGAAGAAGACAGAAGAAGACAGAAGAAGACACAAGAAGACAGAAGAAGACACAAGAAGACACAAGAAGACACAAGAAGACACAAGAAGACACAAGAAGACAGAAGAAGACACAAGAAGACACAAGAAGACACAAGACAGAAGACAAGAAGACAGAAGAAGACACAAGAAGACAGAAGAAGACAGAAGAAGACAGAAGAAGACAGAAGACAGAAGAAGACACAAGAAGACAGAAGAAGACACAAGACAGAAGACAGAAGAAGACAGAAGAAGACAGAAGAAGACAGAAGAAGACAGAAGAAGACACAAGAAGACACAAGAAGACACAAGAAGACAAAGAAGACACAAGAAGACACAAGAAGACAGAAGAAGACAGAAGACAGAAGAAGACAGAAGACAGAAGAAGACAGAAGAAGACAGAAGAAGACAGAAGAAGACAGAAGAAGACAGAAGAAGACAGAAGAAGACACAAGAAGACAGAAGAAGACAGAAGAAGACACAAGAAGACACAAGAAGA
Organism: Rana temporaria; assembly: GCF_905171775.1. Taxonomy (NCBI): domain Eukaryota; kingdom Metazoa; phylum Chordata; class Amphibia; order Anura; family Ranidae; genus Rana; species Rana temporaria. The sequence goes on from NW_024404504.1 coordinate 22,051, forward strand.
CACAAGAAGACAGAAGAAGACAGAAGAAGACAGAAGAAGACACAAGAAGACAGAAGAAGACAGAAGAAGACAGAAGAAGACACAAGAAGACAGAAGAAGACAGAAGAAGACAGAAGAAGACACAAGAAGACAGAAGAAGACAGAAGAAGACAGAAGAAGACAGAAGAAGACACAAGAAGACACAAGAAGACACAAGAAGACACAAGAAGACACAAGAAGACACAAGACAGAAGACAGAAGAAGACACAAGACAGAAGACAGAAGAAGACAGAAGAAGACAGAAGAAGACAGAAGAAGACACAAGAAGACAGAAGAAGACACAAGAAGACACAAGAAGACACAAGAAGACACAAGACAGAAGAAGACACAAGAAGACAGAAGAAGACAGAAGAAGACACAAGAAGACACAAGAAGACAGAAGAAGACACAAGACAGAAGAAGACACAAGAAGACACAAGAAGACACAAGACAGAAGACAGAAGACAGAAGAAGACACAAGACAGAAGACAGAAGAAGACAGAAGAAGACAGAAGAAGACAGAGAAGACAGAAGAAGACAGAAGAAGACAGAAGAAGACAGAAGAAGACAGAAGAAGACACAAGAAGACAGAAGAAGACACAAGACAGAAGACAGAAGAAGACAGAGAAGACAGAGAAGACAGAAGAAGACAGAAGAAGACAGAAGAAGACAGAAGAAGACAGAAGAAGACAGAAGAAGACAGAAGAAGACAGAAGAAGACAGAAGACAGAAGAAGACAGAAGAAGACACAAGAAGACAGAAGAAGACAGAAGAAGACAGAAGAAGACACAAGAAGACAGAAGAAGACACAAGAAGACAGAAGAAGACAGAAGAAGACAGAAGAAGACAGAAGAAGACAGAAGAAGACAGAAGAAGACAGAAGAAGACAGAAGAAGACAGAAGAAGACAGAAGAAGACAAAGAAGACAGAAGAAGACACAAGAAGACACAAGAAGACACAAGAAGACAGAAGAAGACACAAGAAGACACAAGAAGACACAAGAAGACACAAGACAGAAGAAGACAGAAGAAGACACAAGAAGACACAAGAAGACAGAAGACAGAAGAAGACAGAAGAAGACAGAAGAAGACAGAAGAAGACACAAGAAGACACAAGAAGACAGAAGAAGACAGAAGAAGACAGAAGAAGACAGAAGAAGACAGAAGAAGACAGAAGAAGACAGAAGAAGACACAAGAAGACACAAGAAGACACAAGAAGACACAAGAAGACACAAGAAGACACAAGAAGACACAAGAAGACAGAAGAAGACAGAAGAAGACACAAGAAGACACAAGAAGACACAAGAAGACAGAAGAAGACAGAAGAAGACAGAAGACAGAAGACAGAAGAAGACAGAAGAAGACAGAAGAAGACAGAAGACAGAAGAAGACAGAAGAAGACAGAAGAAGACAGAAGAAGACAGAAGAAGACAGAAGACAGAAGAAGACAGAAGAAGACAGAAGAAGACAGAAGAAGACAGAAGAAGACAGAAGAAGACAGAAGAAGACAGAAGAAGACAGAAGAAGACAGAAGAAGACACAAGAAGACAGAAGAAGACACAAGAAGACACAAGAAGACACAAGAAGACACAAGACAGAAGACAGAAGAAGACAGAAGAAGACACAGAAGAAGACAGAAGAAGACACAAGAAGACAGAAGACAGAAGAAGACACAAGAAGACAGAAGAAGACACAAGACAGAAGACAGAAGAAGACAGAAGAAGACAGAAGAAGACAGAAGAAGACAGAAGAAGACACAAGAAGACACAAGAAGACACAAGAAGACAGAAGACAGAAGAAGACACAAGAAGACACAAGAAGACACAAGAAGACACAAGAAGACACAAGAAGACACAAGAAGACACAAGAAGACAGAAGACAGAAGAAGACACAAGAAGACACAAGAAGACACAAGAAGACACAAGAAGACACAAGAAGACACAAGAAGACACAAGAAGACACAAGAAGACACAAGAAGACAGAAGAAGACACAAGAAGACACAAGAAGACACAAGAAGACAGAAGAAGACAGAAGAAGACAGAAGAAGACAGAAGAAGACACAAGAAGACACAAGAAGACACAAGAAGACACAAGAAGACACAAGAAGACACAAGAAGACACAAGAAGACACAAGAAGACACAAGACAGAAGACAGAAGAAGACACAAGACAGAAGAAGACAGAAGAAGACAGAAGAAGACACAAGACAGAAGACAGAAGACAGAAGAAGACAGAAGAAGACAGAAGAAGACAGAAGAAGACAGAAGAAGACAGAAGAAGACAGAAGAAGACACAAGAAGACAGAAGACAGAAGAAGACAGAAGACAGAAGAAGACACAAGAAGACACAAGAAGACACAAGAAGACAGAAGAAGACAGAAGAAGACAGAAGAAGACAGAAGAAGACACAAGAAGACACAAGAAGACACAAGAAGACACAAGAAGACACAAGAAGACACAAGAAGACACAAGAAGACAGAAGAAGACAGAAGAAGACACAAGAAGACACAAGACAGAAGACAGAAGAAGACAGAAGAAGACACAAGACAGAAGAAGACAGAAGAAGACAGAAGAAGACAGAGAAGACAGAAGAAGACACAAGAAGACAGAAGAAGACACAAGACAGAAGACAGAAGAAGACAGAAGAAGACAGAAGAAGACAGAAGAAGACACAAGAAGACACAAGAAGACACAAGAAGACAGAAGACAGAAGAAGACAGAAGAAGACACAAGAAGACACAAGAAGACACAAGAAGACACAAGAAGACAGAAGAAGACAGAAGAAGACAGAAGAAGACACAAGAAGACAGAAGAAGACACAAGAAGACACAAGAAGACACAAGAAGACACAAGAAGACACAAGAAGACACAAGAAGACACAAGACAGAAGAAGACAGAAGAAGACACAAGACAGAAGACAGAAGAAGACAGAAGAAGACACAAGACAGAAGAAGACAGAAGAAGACAGAAGAAGACAGAAGAAGACAGAAGAAGACAGAAGAAGACAGAAGAAGACAGAAGAAGACAGAAGAAGACAGAAGAAGACAGAAGAAGACACAAGAAGACAGAAGAAGACAGAAGAAGACAGAAGAAGACAGAAGAAGACAGAAGAAGACAGAAGAAGACAGAAGAAGACAGAAGAAGACAGAAGAAGACAGAAGAAGACACAAGAAGACACAAGAAGACACAAGAAGACACAAGAAGACACAAGAAGACACAAGAAGACACAAGAAGACAGAAGAAGACAGAAGAAGACAGAAGAAGACACAAGAAGACACAAGAAGACACAAGAAGACACAAGAAGACAGAAGAAGACACAAGAAGACACAAGACAGAAGACAGAAGAAGACAGAAGAAGACACAAGACAGAAGAAGACACAAGAAGACAGAAGAAGACAGAAGAAGACACAAGAAGACACAAGAAGACAGAAGAAGACACAAGACAGAAGAAGACACAAGAAGACACAAGAAGACACAAGACAGAAGACAGAAGACAGAAGAAGACACAAGACAGAAGACAGAAGAAGACAGAAGAAGACAGAAGAAGACAGAGAAGACAGAAGAAGACAGAAGAAGACAGAAGAAGACAGAAGAAGACAGAAGAAGACACAAGAAGACAGAAGAAGACACAAGACAGAAGACAGAAGAAGACAGAGAAGACAGAAGAAGACAGAAGAAGACAGAAGAAGACAGAAGAAGACACAAGAAGACAGAAGAAGACAGAAGAAGACAGAAGAAGACACAAGAAGACACAAGAAGACACAAGAAGACAGAAGAAGACAGAAGAAGACAGAAGAAGACAGAAGAAGACACAAGAAGACACAAGAAGACACAAGAAGACACAAGAAGACACAAGAAGACACAAGAAGACACAAGAAGACACAAGACAGAAGACAGAAGAAGACAGAAGAAGACAGAAGAAGACAGAAGAAGACAGAAGAAGACAGAAGAAGACAGAAGAAGACAGAAGAAGACAGAAGAAGACAGAAGACAGAAGAAGACAGAAGAAGACACAAGAAGACAGAAGAAGACAGAAGAAGACAGAAGAAGACACAAGAAGACAGAAGAAGACAGAAGAAGACAGAAGAAGACAGAAGAAGACAGAAGAAGACAGAAGAAGACAGAAGAAGACAGAAGAAGACAGAAGAAGACAGAAGAAGACAGAAGAAGACAGAAGAAGACAGAAGAAGACACAAGAAGACACAAGAAGACACAAGAAGACACAAGAAGACACAAGAAGACACAAGAAGACACAAGAAGACACAAGACAGAAGAAGACAGAAGAAGACACAAACAGAAGACAGAAGAAGACAGAAGAAGACAGAAGAAGACAGAAGAAGACACAAGAAGACACAAGAAGACAGAAGAAGACAGAAGAAGACAAAGAAGACAGAAGAAGACAAGAAGACAGAAGAAGACAGAAGAAGACAGAAGAAGACAAAAGAAGACAGAAGAAGACACAAGAAGACACAAGAAGACACAAGAAGACACAAGAAGACACAAGAAGACACAAGAAGACACAAGAAGACACAAGAAGACACAAGAAGACACAAGAAGACAGAAGAAGACAGAAGACAGAAGACAGAAGAAGACAGAAGAAGACAGAAGAAGACAGAAGACAGAAGAAGACAGAAGAAGACAGAAGAAGACAGAAGAAGACAGAAGAAGACAGAAGAAGACAGAAGAAGACAGAAGAAGACAGAAGAAGACAGAAGAAGACAGAAGAAGACAGAAGAAGACAGAAGAAGACAGAAGAAGACAGAAGAAGACACAAGAAGACAGAAGAAGACACAAGAAGACACAAGAAGACACAAGAAGACACAAGACAGAAGACAGAAGAAGACAGAAGAAGACACAAGACAGAAGAAGACAGAAGAAGACAGAAGAAGACAGAAGACAGAAGAAGACACAAGAAGACAGAAGAAGACACAAGACAGAAGACAGAAGAAGACAGAAGAAGACAGAAGAAGACAGAAGAAGACAGAAGAAGACACAAGAAGACACAAGAAGACACAAGAAGACAGAAGACAGAAGAAGACAGAAGAAGACACAAGAAGACACAAGAAGACACAAGAAGACACAAGAAGACACAAGAAGACACAAGAAGACACAAGAAGACACAAGAAGACACAAGAAGACACACGAAGACAGAAGAAGACACAAGAAGACACAAGAAGACACAAGAAGACAGAAGAAGACAGAAGAAGACACAAGAAGACAGAAGAAGACACAAGAAGACACAAGAAGACACAAGAAGACACAAGAAGACACAAGAAGACACAAGAAGACACAAGAAGACACAAGAAGACACAAGACAGAAGACAGAAGAAGACAGAAGAAGACACAAGACAGAAGAAGACAGAAGAAGACACAAGACAGAAGACAGAAGAAGACAGAAGAAGACAGAAGAAGACAGAAGAAGACAGAAGAAGACAGAAGAAGACAGAAGAAGACAGAAGAAGACAGAAGAAGACACAAGAAGACAGAAGACAGAAGAAGACAGAAGAAGACACAAGAAGACACAAGAAGACACAAGAAGACACAAGAAGACAGAAGAAGACAGAAGAAGACAGAAGAAGACACAAGAAGACACAAGAAGACACAAGAAGACACAAGAAGACACAAGAAGACACAAGAAGACACAAGAAGACACAAGAAGACACAAGAAGACAGAAGAAGACAGAAGAAGACAGAAGAAGACACAAGACAGAAGACAGAAGAAGACAGAAGAAGACACAAGACAGAAGAAGACAGAAGAAGACAGAAGAAGACAGAAGACAGAAGAAGACACAAGAAGACAGAAGAAGACACAAGACAGAAGACAGAAGAAGACAGAAGAAGACAGAAGAAGACAGAAGAAGACAGAAGAAGACACAAGAAGACACAAGAAGACACAAGAAGACAGAAGACAGAAGAAGACAGAAGAAGACACAAGAAGACACAAGAAGACACAAGAAGACACAAGAAGACACAAGAAGACACAAGAAGACAGAAGAAGACACAAGAAGACAGAAGAAGACACAAGAAGACACAAGAAGACACAAGAAGACACAAGAAGACACAAGAAGACACAAGAAGACACAAGACAGAAGAAGACAGAAGAAGACACAAGACAGAAGACAGAAGAAGACAGAAGAAGACACAAGACAGAAGAAGACAGAAGAAGACAGAAGAAGACAGAAGAAGACAGAAGAAGACAGAAGAAGACAGAAGAAGACAGAAGAAGACAGAAGAAGACAGAAGAAGACAGAAGAAGACACAAGAAGACAGAAGAAGACAGAAGAAGACAGAAGAAGACAGAAGAAGACAGAAGAAGACAGAAGAAGACAGAAGAAGACAGAAGAAGACAGAAGAAGACACAAGAAGACACAAGAAGACACAAGAAGACACAAGAAGACACAAGAAGACAGAAGAAGACAGAAGAAGACAGAAGAAGACACAAGAAGACACAAGAAGACACAAGAAGACACAAGAAGACAGAAGAAGACACAAGAAGACACAAGAAGACACAGAAGAAGACAGAAGAAGACAGAAGAAGACACAAGACAGAAGAAGACAGAAGAAGACAGAAGAAGACAGAAGAAGACACAGAAGAAGACAGAAGAAGACAGAAGAAGACAGAAGAAGACAGAAGAAGACACAAGAAGACAGAAGAAGACACAAGAAGACACAAGAAGACAGAAGACACAAGAAGACACAAGAAGACACAAGACAGAAGAAGACAGAAGAAGACAGAAGAAGACAGAAGAAGACAGAAGAAGACAGAAGACAGAAGAAGACAGAAGAAGACAGAAGAAGACACAAGAAGACACAAGAAGACACAAGAAGACACAAGAAGACACAAGACAGAAGAAGACAGAAGAAGACACAAGACAGAAGACAGAAGAAGACAGAAGAAGACACAAGACAGAAGAAGACAGAAGAAGACAGAAGAAGACAGAAGAAGACAGAAGAAGACAGAAGAAGACAGAAGAAGACAGAAGAAGACAGAAGAAGACACAAGAAGACACAAGAAGACAGAAGAAGACAGAAGAAGACAGAAGAAGACAGAAGAAGACACAAGAAGACAGAAGAAGACACAAGACAGAAGACAGAAGAAGACAGAAGAAGACAGAAGAAGACAGAAGAAGACAGAAGAAGACACAAGAAGACACAAGAAGACACAAGAAGACAGAAGACAGAAGAAGACAGAAGAAGACACAAGAAGACACAAGAAGACACAAGAAGACACAAGAAGACACAAGAAGACACAAGAAGACACAAGAAGACACAAGAAGACAGAAGAAGACACAAGAAGACAGAAGAAGACACAAGAAGACACAAGAAGACACAAGAAGACACAAGAAGACAGAAGAAGACAGAAGAAGACAGAAGAAGACAGAAGAAGACACAAGAAGACACAAGAAGACACAAGAAGACACAAGAAGACACAAGAAGACACAAGAAGACACAAGAAGACACAAGAAGACACAAGAAGACAGAAGAAGACAGAAGAAGACAGAAGAAGACACAGAAGACAGAAGAAGACAGAAGAAGACAGAAGAAGACACAAGACAGAAGACAGAAGAAGACAGAAGAAGACAGAAGAAGACAGAAGAAGACAGAAGAAGACAGAAGAAGACAGAAGAAGACAGAAGAAGACAGAAGAAGACAGAAGAAGACACAAGAAGACAGAAGACAGAAGACAGAAGAAGACAGAAGAAGACACAAGAAGACACAAGAAGACACAAGAAGACACAAGAAGACAGAAGAAGACAGAAGAAGACAGAAGAAGACACAAGAAGACACAAGAAGACACAAGAAGACACAAGAAGACACAAGAAGACACAAGAAGACACAAGAAGACACAAGAAGACAGAAGAAGACAGAAGAAGACAGAAGAAGACACAAGACAGAAGACAGAAGAAGACAGAAGAAGACACAAGACAGAAGAAGACAGAAGAAGACAGAAGAAGACAGAAGACAGAAGAAGACACAAGAAGACAGAAGAAGACAGAAGAAGACAGAAGAAGACAGAAGAAGACAGAAGAAGACAGAAGAAGACAGAAGAAGACACAAGAAGACACAAGAAGACACAAGAAGACAGAAGAAGACAGAAGAAGACAGAAGAAGACACAAGAAGACACAAGAAGACACAAGAAGACACAAGAAGACACAAGAAGACAGAAGAAGACAGAAGAAGACACAAGAAGACAGAAGAAGACACAAGAAGACACAAGAAGACACAAGAAGACACAAGAAGACACAAGAAGACACAAGAAGACACAAGAAGACACAAGACAGAAGAAGACAGAAGAAGACACAAGACAGAAGACAGAAGAAGACAGAAGAAGACAGAAGAAGACAGAAGAAGACAGAAGAAGACAGAAGAAGACAGAAGAAGACAGAAGAAGACAGAAGAAGACAGAAGAAGACAGAAGAAGACAGAAGAAGACAGAAGAAGACAGAAGAAGACAGAAGAAGACAGAAGAAGACAGAAGAAGACAGAAGAAGACAGAAGAAGACAGAAGAAGACAGAAGAAGACAGAAGAAGACAGAAGAAGACAGAAGAAGACAGAAGAAGACACAAGAAGACACAAGAAGACACAAGAAGACACAAGAAGACACAAGAAGACACAAGAAGACAGAAGAAGACAGAAGAAGACACAAGAAGACAGAAGAAGACACAAGAAGACACAAGAAGACAGAAGAAGACACAAGAAGACACAAGAAGACACAAGACAGAAGACAGAAGAAGACAGAAGAAGACACAAGACAGAAGAAGACAGAAGAAGACAGAAGAAGACAGAAGAAGACAGAAGAAGACAGAAGAAGACAGAAGAAGACAGAAGAAGACAGAAGAAGACACAAGAAGACAGAAGAAGACACAAGAAGACACAAGAAGACAGAAGACACAAGAAGACACAAGAAGACACAAGACAGAAGAAGACAGAAGAAGACAGAAGAAGACAGAAGAAGACAGAAGAAGACAGAAGAAGACAGAAGAAGACAGAAGAAGACAGAAGAAGACACAAGAAGACACAAGAAGACACAAGAAGACACAAGAAGACACAAGACAGAAGAAGACAGAAGAAGACACAAGACAGAAGACAGAAGAAGACAGAAGAAGACACAAGAAGACAGAAGACAGAAGAAGACAGAAGAAGACAGAAGAAGACAGAAGAAGACAGAAGAAGACAGAAGAAGACAGAAGAAGACAGAAGAAGACAGAAGAAGACAGAAGAAGACAGAAGAAGACAGAAGAAGACAGAAGAAGACAGAAGAAGACACAAGAAGACAGAAGAAGACAGAAGAAGACACAAGAAGACACAAGAAGACAGAAGAAGACAGAAGAAGACAGAAGAAGACAGAAGAAGACAGAAGAAGACAGAAGAAGACAGAAGAAGACAGAAGAAGACAGAAGAAGACAGAAGAAGACAGAAGAAGACAGAAGAAGACACAAGAAGACAGAAGAAGACACAAGAAGACACAAGAAGACACAAGAAGACACAAGAAGACACAAGAAGACACAAGAAGACACAAGAAGACACAAGAAGACACAAGAAGACACAAGACAGAAGACAGAAGAAGACACAAGACAGAAGACAGAAGAAGACAGAAGAAGACAGAAGAAGACAGAAGAAGACAGAAGAAGACAGAAGAAGACAGAAGAAGACAGAAGAAGACACAAGAAGACAGAAGAAGACAGAAGAAGACAGAAGAAGACAGAAGAAGACAGAAGAAGACAGAAGAAGACACAAGAAGACACAAGAAGACACAAGACAGAAGACAGAAGAAGACAGAAGAAGACAGAAGAAGACAGAAGAAGACAGAAGAAGACAGAAGAAGACAGAAGAAGACAGAAGAAGACACAAGAAGACACAAGAAGACACAAGAAGACACAAGACAGAAGACAGAAGAAGACACAAGACAGAAGACAGAAGAAGACAGAAGAAGACAGAAGAAGACAGAAGAAGACACAAGAAGACAGAAGAAGACACAAGAAGACACAAGAAGACACAAGAAGACACAAGAAGACAGAAGAAGACAGAAGAAGACAGAAGAAGACACAAGAAGACACAAGAAGACACAAGAAGACAGAAGAAGACAGAAGAAGACAGAGAAGACAGAAGAAGACAGAAGAAGACAGAAGAAGACAGAAGAAGACAGAAGAAGACAGAAGAAGACAGAAGAAGACACAAGAAGACACAAGAAGACACAAGAAGACACAAGAAGACACAAGAAGACAGAAGAAGACACAAGAAGACACAAGAAGACACAAGAAGACACAAGAAGACACAAGAAGACACAAGAAGACACAAGACAGAAGACAGAAGAAGACAGAAGAAGACACAAGACAGAAGAAGACAGAAGAAGACAGAAGAAGACACAAGACAGAAGACAGAAGAAGACAGAAGAAGACAGAAGAAGACAGAAGAAGACAGAAGAAGACAGAAGAAGACAGAAGAAGACAGAAGAAGACAGAAGAAGACACAAGAAGACAGAGAAGACAGAAGAAGACACAAGAAGACACAAGAAGACACAAGAAGACACAAGAAGACAGAAGAAGACAGAAGAAGACACAAGAAGACACAAGAAGACACAAGAAGACACAAGAAGACACAAGAAGACACAAGAAGACACAAGAAGACACAAGAAGACAGAAGAAGACACAAGAAGACACAAGAAGACACAAGAAGACAGAAGAAGACAGAAGAAGACAGAAGAAGACAGAAGAAGACAGAAGAAGACAGAAGAAGACAGAAGAAGACAGAAGAAGACAGAAGAAGACAGAAGAAGACAGAAGAAGACACAAGACAGAAGACAGAAGAAGACAGAAGAAGACAGAAGAAGACAGAAGAAGACAGAAGAAGACAGAAGAAGACAGAAGAAGACAGAAGAAGACACAAGAAGACACAAGAAGACACAAGAAGACACAAGAAGACAGAAGAAGACAGAAGAAGACAGAAGAAGACACAAGAAGACACAAGAAGACACAAGAAGACACAAGAAGACACAAGAAGACACAAGAAGACACAAGAAGACACAAGAAGACAGAAGAAGACAGAAGAAGACAGAAGAAGACAGAAGAAGACAGAAGAAGACAGAAGAAGACAGAAGAAGACAGAAGAAGACAGAAGAAGACAGAAGAAGACAGAAGAAGACAGAAGAAGACAGAAGAAGACAGAAGAAGACAGAAGAAGACAGAAGAAGACAGAAGAAGACAGAAGAAGACACAAGAAGACAGAAGAAGACAGAAGAAGACAGAAGAAGACAGAAGAAGACAGAAGAAGACAGAAGAAGACAGAAGAAGACAGAAGAAGACAGAAGAAGACAGAAGAAGACAGAAGAAGACAGAAGAAGACAGAAGAAGACAGAAGAAGACACAAGAAGACAGAAGAAGACACAAGAAGACACAAGAAGACACAAGAAGACACAAGAAGACACAAGAAGACACAAGAAGACAGAAGAAGACAGAAGAAGACACAAGACAGAAGACAGAAGAAGACAGAAGAAGACAGAAGAAGACAGAAGAAGACACAAGAAGACACAAGAAGACAGAAGAAGACAGAAGAAGACAGAAGAAGACAGAAGAAGACAGAAGAAGACAGAAGAAGACAGAAGAAGACACAAGAAGACAGAAGAAGACAGAAGAAGACAGAAGAAGACACAAGAAGACACAAGAAGACACAAGAAGACAGAAGAAGACACAAGAAGACAGAAGAAGACACAAGAAGACACAAGAAGACACAAGAAGACACAAGAAGACAGAAGAAGACAGAAGAAGACAGAAGAAGACAGAAGAAGACAGAAGAAGACAGAAGAAGACAGAAGACAGAAGAAGACAGAAGAAGACAGAAGAAGACAGAAGAAGACAGAAGAAGACAGAAGAAGACAGAAGAAGACAGAAGAAGACAGAAGAAGACAGAAGAAGACAGAAGAAGACAGAAGAAGACAGAAGAAGACAGAAGAAGACACAAGAAGACAGAAGAAGACACAAGAAGACACAAGAAGACACAAGAAGACACAAGACAGAAGACAGAAGAAGACAGAAGAAGACACAAGACAGAAGAAGACAGAAGAAGACAGAAGAAGACAGAAGAAGACAGAAGAAGACAGAAGAAGACAGAAGAAGACAGAAGAAGACAGAAGAAGACAGAAGACAGAAGAAGACAGAAGAAGACAGAAGAAGACAGAAGAAGACACAAGAAGACACAAGAAGACACAAGAAGACAGAAGACAGAAGAAGACAGAAGAAGACACAAGAAGACACAAGAAGACACAAGAAGACACAAGAAGACACAAGAAGACAGAAGAAGACACAAGAAGACAGAAGAAGACACAAGAAGACAGAAGAAGACACAAGAAGACACAAGAAGACACAAGAAGACAGAAGAAGACAGAAGAAGACAGAAGAAGACAGAAGAAGACACAAGAAGACACAAGAAGACACAAGAAGACACAAGAAGACACAAGAAGACACAAGAAGACACAAGAAGACACAAGACAGAAGACAGAAGAAGACAGAAGAAGACACAGAAGACAGAAGAAGACAGAAGAAGACAGAAGAAGACAGAAGAAGACAGAAGAAGACAGAAGAAGACAGAAGAAGACAGAAGAAGACAGAAGAAGACAGAAGAAGACAGAAGAAGACAGAAGAAGACAGAAGAAGACACAAGAAGACAGAAGACAGAAGAAGACAGAAGACAGAAGAAGACACAAGAAGACAGAAGAAGACAGAAGAAGACAGAAGAAGACAGAAGAAGACAGAAGAAGACAGAAGAAGACACAAGAAGACAGAAGAAGACACAAGAAGACACAAGAAGACACAAGAAGACAGAAGAAGACACAAGAAGACACAAGAAGACAGAAGAAGACAGAAGAAGACACAAGAAGACACAAGAAGACAGAAGAAGACAGAAGAAGACAGAAGAAGACAGAAGACAGAAGAAGACAGAAGAAGACAGAAGAAGACAGAAGACAGAAGAAGACAGAAGAAGACAGAAGAAGACACAAGACAGAAGACAGAAGAAGACAGAAGAAGACAGAAGAAGACACAAGAAGACACAAGAAGACACAAGAAGACACAAGAAGACAGAAGACAGAAGAAGACAGAAGAAGACACAAGAAGACACAAGAAGACACAAGAAGACACAAGAAGACACAAGAAGACAGAAGAAGACAGAAGAAGACACAAGAAGACAGAAGAAGACACAAGAAGACACAAGAAGACACAAGAAGACACAAGAAGACACAAGAAGACACAAGAAGACACAAGACAGAAGAAGACAGAAGAAGACACAAGACAGAAGACAGAAGAAGACAGAAGAAGACACAAGACAGAAGAAGACAGAAGAAGACAGAAGAAGACAGAAGAAGACAGAAGAAGACAGAAGAAGACAGAAGAAGACAGAAGAAGACAGAAGAAGACAGAAGAAGACAGAAGAAGACACAAGAAGACAGAAGAAGACAGAAGAAGACAGAAGAAGACAGAAGAAGACAGAAGAAGACAGAAGAAGACAGAAGACAGAAGAAGACAGAAGAAGACAGAAGAAGACAGAAGAAGACACAAGAAGACACAAGAAGACACAAGAAGACACAAGAAGACACAAGAAGACACAAGAAGACAGAAGAAGACAGAAGAAGACACAAGAAGACACAAGAAGACACAAGAAGACACAAGAAGACAGAAGAAGACACAAGAAGACACAAGAAGACACAAGACAGAAGACAGAAGAAGACAGAAGAAGACACAAGACAGAAGAAGACACAAGAAGACAGAAGAAGACAGAAGAAGACACAAGAAGACACAAGAAGACAGAAGAAGACACAAGAGACAGAAGAAGACACAAGAAGACACAAGAAGACACAAGACAGAAGACAGAAGACAGAAGAAGACACAAGACAGAAGACAGAAGAAGACAGAAGAAGACAGAAGAAGACAGAGAAGACAGAAGAAGACAGAAGAAGACAGAAGAAGACAGAAGAAGACAGAAGAAGACACAAGAAGACAGAAGAAGACACAAGACAGAAGACAGAAGAAGACAGAAGAAGACAGAAGAAGACAGAAGAAGACAGAAGAAGACAGAAGAAGACAGAAGAAGACAGAAGAAGACAGAAGAAGACAGAAGAAGACACAAGAAGACACAAGAAGACACAAGAAGACAGAAGAAGACAGAAGAAGACAGAAGAAGACAGAAGAAGACAGAAGAAGACACAAGAAGACACAAGAAGACACAAGAAGACACAAGAAGACACAAGAAGACACAAGAAGACACAAGAAGACAGAAGACAGAAGAAGACAGAAGAAGACAGAAGAAGACAGAAGAAGACAGAAGAAGACAGAAGAAGACAGAAGAAGACAGAAGAAGACAGAAGAAGACAGAAGAAGACAGAAGAAGACAGAAGAAGACAGAAGAAGACACAAGAAGACAGAAGAAGACAGAAGAAGACAGAAGAAGACACAAGAAGACAGAAGAAGACAGAAGAAGACAGAAGAAGACAGAAGAAGACAGAAGAAGACAGAAGAAGACAGAAGAAGACAGAAGAAGACAGAAGAAGACAGAAGAAGACAGAAGAAGACAGAAGAAGACAGAAGAAGACAGAAGAAGACACAAGAAGACACAAGAAGACAGAAGAAGACACAAGAAGACACAAGAAGACACAAGAAGACACAAGAAGACAGAAGACAGAAGAAGACAGAAGAAGACACAAGACAGAAGACAGAAGAAGACAGAAGAAGACAGAAGAAGACAGAAGAAGACACAAGAAGACAGAAGAAGACAGAAGAAGACAGAAGAAGACAGAAGAAGACAGAAGAAGACAAGAAGACAGAAGAAGACAGAAGAAGACAGAAGAAGACAGAAGAAGACACAAGAAGACACAAGAAGACACAAGAAGACACAAGAAGACACAAGAAGACACAAGAAGACACAAGAAGACACAAGAAGACACAAGAAGACACAAGAAGACAGAAGAAGACAGAAGAAGACAGAAGAAGACAGAAGAAGACAGAAGAAGACAGAAGAAGACAGAAGAAGACAGAAGAAGACAGAAGAAGACACAAGAAGACACAAGAAGACACAAGAAGACACAAGAAGACAGAAGAAGACACAAGAAGACACAAGAAGACACAAGAAGACACAAGAAGACACAAGAAGACACAAGAAGACACAGAAGACAGAAGAAGACAGAAGAAGACAGAAGAAGACAGAAGACAGAAGAAGACAGAAGAAGACACAGAAGACAGAAGAAGACAGAAGAAGACAGAAGAAGACAGAAGAAGACAGAAGAAGACAGAAGAAGACAGAAGAAGACAGAAGAAGACAGAAGAAGACAGAAGAAGACAGAAGAAGACACAAGAAGACAGAAGAAGACAGAAGAAGACAGAAGAAGACAGAAGAAGACAGAAGAAGACAGAAGAAGACAGAAGAAGACAGAAGAAGACAGAAGAAGACAGAAGAAGACAGAAGAAGACACAAGAAGACACAAGAAGACACAAGAAGACACAAGAAGACACAAGAAGACAGAAGAAGACAGAAGAAGACAGAAGAAGACACAAGAAGACACAAGAAGACACAAGAAGACACAAGAAGACACAAGAAGACAGAAGAAGACACAAGAAGACACAAGAAGACACAAGACAGAAGACAGAAGAAGACAGAAGAAGACAGAAGAAGACAGAAGAAGACAGAAGAAGACAGAAGAAGACAGAAGAAGACACAAGAAGACAGAAGAAGACAGAAGAAGACAGAAGAAGACACAAGAAGACACAAGAAGACACAAGAAGACACAGAAGACAGAAGAAGACAGAAGAAGACAGAAGAAGACAGAAGAAGACAGAAGAAGACAGAAGAAGACAGAAGAAGACAGAAGAAGACAGAAGAAGACAGAAGAAGACAGAAGAAGACAGAAGAAGACAGAAGAAGACAGAAGAAGACAGAAGAAGACAGAAGAAGACACAAGAAGACAGAAGAAGACAGAAGAAGACAGAAGAAGACAGAAGAAGACAGAAGAAGACAGAAGAAGACAGAAGAAGACAGAGAAGACAGAAGAAGACAGAAGAAGACAGAAGAAGACACAAGAAGACAAGAAGACAGAAGAAGACAGAAGAAGACAGAAGAAGACACAAGACAGAAGACAGAAGAAGACAGAAGAAGACAGAAGAAGACAGAAGAAGACAGAAGAAGACAGAAGAAGACAGAAGAAGACAGAAGAAGACAGAAGAAGACAGAAGAAGACACAAGAAGACAGAAGAAGACAGAAGAAGACAGAAGAAGACAGAAGAAGACACAAGAAGACACAAGAAGACACAAGAAGACACAAGAAGACAGAAGAAGACAGAAGAAGACAGAAGAAGACACAAGAAGACACAAGAAGACACAAGAAGACACAAGAAGACACAAGAAGACACAAGAAGACACAAGAAGACACAAGAAGACAGAAGAAGACAGAAGAAGACACAAGAAGACAGAAGAAGACAGAAGAAGACAGAAGAAGACACAGAAGACAGAAGAAGACAGAAGAAGACAGAAGAAGACAGAAGACAGAAGAAGACACAAGAAGACAGAAGAAGACAGAAGAAGACAGAAGACAGAAGAAGACAGAAGAAGACAGAAGAAGACAGAAGAAGACAGAAGAAGACAGAAGAAGACACAAGAAGACACAAGAAGACAGAAGACAGAAGAAGACAGAAGAAGACAGAAGAAGACACAAGAAGACAGAAGAAGACACAAGAAGACACAAGAAGACAGAAGAAGACAGAAGAAGACACAAGAAGACAGAAGAAGACACAAGAAGACACAAGAAGACACAAGAAGACACAAGAAGACACAAGAAGACACAAGAAGACACAAGACAGAAGAAGACAGAAGAAGACACAAGACAGAAGACAGAAGAAGACAGAAGAAGACAGAAGAAGACAGAAGAAGACAGAAGAAGACAGAAGAAGACAGAAGAAGACAGAAGAAGACAGAAGAAGACAGAAGAAGACAGAAGAAGACAGAAGAAGACAGAAGAAGACAGAAGAAGACAGAAGAAGACAGAAGAAGACAGAAGAAGACAGAAGAAGACAGAAGAAGACAGAAGAAGACAGAAGAAGACAGAAGAAGACAGAAGAAGACAGAAGAAGACAGAAGAAGACAGAAGAAGACACAAGAAGACACAAGAAGACACAAGAAGACACAAGAAGACACAAGAAGACAGAAGAAGACAGAAGAAGACAGAAGAAGACACAAGAAGACACAAGAAGACACAAGAAGACACAAGAAGACAGAAGAAGACAGAAGAAGACACAAGAAGACACAAGAAGACAGAAGAAGACAGAAGAAGACAGAAGAAGACAGAAGAAGACAGAAGAAGACAGAAGAAGACAGAAGAAGACAGAAGAAGACAGAAGAAGACAGAAGAAGACAGAAGAAGACAGAAGAAGACAGAAGAAGACAGAAGAAGACAGAAGAAGACACAAGAAGACAGAAGAAGACACAAGAAGACACAAGAAGACAGAAGAAGACAGAAGAAGACAGAAGAAGACAGAAGAAGACAGAAGAAGACAGAAGAAGACAGAAGAAGACAGAAGAAGACAGAAGAAGACAGAAGAAGACAGAAGAAGACAGAAGAAGACACAAGAAGACACAAGAAGACACAAGAAGACACAAGAAGACACAAGAAGACAGAAGAAGACAGAAGAAGACAGAAGAAGACAGAAGAAGACAGAAGAAGACAGAAGAAGACAGAAGAAGACAGAAGAAGACAGAAGAAGACAGAAGAAGACAGAAGAAGACAGAAGAAGACAGAAGAAGACAGAAGAAGACAGAAGAAGACACAAGAAGACAGAAGAAGACACAAGAAGACACAGAAGAAGACAGAAGAAGACAGAAGAAGACAGAAGAAGACAGAAGAAGACAGAAGAAGACACAAGAAGACACAAGAAGACACAAGAAGATTCTTTCTGTCTTCTTGTGTCTTCTTCTGTCTTCTTCTGTCTTCTGTCTTGTGTCTTCTTCTGTCTTCTTCTGTCTTCTTCTGTCTTCTTCTGTCTTCTTCTGTCTTCTTCTGTCTTCTTCTGTCTTCTGTCTTCTTCTGTCTTCTTCTGTCTTCTTGTGTCTTCTTCTGTCTTCTTCTGTCTTCTTCTGTCTTCTTCTGTCTTCTTCTGTCTTCTTCTGTCTTCTTCTGTCTTCTTCTGTCTTCTTCTGTCTTCTTCTGTCTTCTTCTGTCTTCTTCTGTCTTCTTCTGTCTTCTTCTGTCTTCTTCTGTCTTCTTCTGTCTTCTTCTGTCTTCTTCTGTCTTCTTCTGTCTTCTTCTGTCTTCTTCTGTCTTCTTCTGTCTTCTTCTGTCTTCTTCTGTCTTCTTCTGTCTTCTTCTGTCTTCTTCTGTCTTCTTCTGTCTTCTTCTGTCTTCTTCTGTCTTCTGTCTTGTGTCTTCTTCTGTCTTCTTCTGTCTTCTGTCTTCTTCTGTCTTCTTGTGTCTTCTTCTGTCTTCTTCTGTCTTCTTCTGTCTTCTTCTGTCTTCTTCTGTCTTCTTCTGTCTTCTTCTGTCTTCTTCTGTCTTCTTCTGTCTTCTTCTGTCTTCTTCTGTCTTCTTCTGTCTTCTTCTGTCTTCTTGTGTCTTCTTCTGTCTTCTTCTGTCTTCTGTCTTGTGTCTTCTTCTGTCTTCTTCTGTCTTCTTGTGTCTTCTTCTGTCTTCTTGTGTCTTCTTGTGTCTTCTTGTGTCTTCTTCTGTCTTCTTCTGTCTTCTTCTGTCTTCTTCTGTCTTCTTCTGTCTTCTTCTGTCTTCTTCTGTCTTCTTCTGTCTTCTTGTGTCTTCTTCTGTCTTCTTCTGTCTTCTTCTGTCTTCTTCTGTCTTCTTCTGTCTTCTTCTGTCTTCTTCTGTCTTCTTCTGTCTTCTTCTGTCTTCTTCTGTCTTCTTCTGTCTTCTTCTGTCTTCTTCTGTCTTCTTGTGTCTTCTTGTGTCTTCTTGTGTCTTCTTCTGTCTTCTTCTGTCTTCTTCTGTCTTCTTCTGTCTTCTTCTGTCTTCTTCTGTCTTCTTCTGTCTTCTTCTGTCTTCTTCTGTCTTCTTCTGTCTTCTTCTGTCTTCTTCTGTCTTCTTCTGTCTTCTTGTGTCTTCTTCTGTCTTCTTCTGTCTTCTTCTGTCTTCTTCTGTCTTCTTCTGTCTTCTTCTGTCTTCTTCTGTCTTCTTCTGTCTTCTTCTGTCTTCTGTCTTCTTCTGTCTTCTTCTGTCTTCTTCTGTCTTCTTCTGTCTTCTTCTGTCTTCTTCTGTCTTCTTCTGTCTTCTTCTGTCTTCTTCTGTCTTCTTCTGTCTTCTTGTGTCTTCTTCTGTCTTCTTCTGTCTTCTTCTGTCTTCTTCTGTCTTCTTCTGTCTTCTTCTGTCTTCTTCTGTCTTCTTCTGTCTTCTTCTGTCTTCTTCTGTCTTCTTCTGTCTTCTTCTGTCTTCTTGTGTCTTCTTGTGTCTTCTTGTGTCTTCTTGTGTCTTCTTGTGTCTTCTTGTGTCTTCTTGTGTCTTCTTCTGTCTTCTTCTGT
Source organism: Rana temporaria (assembly GCF_905171775.1). NCBI lineage: Eukaryota > Metazoa > Chordata > Amphibia > Anura > Ranidae > Rana > Rana temporaria. The sequence continues at coordinate 41,564 of NW_024404504.1, forward strand.
CTTCTTCTGTCTTCTTCTGTCTTCTTCTGTCTTCTTCTGTCTTCTTCTGTCTTCTTCTGTCTTCTTCTGTCTTCTTCTGTCTTCTTCTGTCTTCTTCTGTCTTCTTCTGTCTTCTTCTGTCTTCTTCTGTCTTCTTCTGTCTTCTTCTGTCTTCTTCTGTCTTCTTCTGTCTTCTTCTGTCTTCTTCTGTCTTCTTCTGTCTTCTTCTGTCTTCTTGTGTCTTCTTCTGTCTTCTTCTGTCTTCTTGTGTCTTCTTCTGTCTTCTTGTGTCTTCTTGTGTCTTCTTCTGTCTTCTTCTGTCTTCTGTCTTCTGTCTTCTTCTGTCTTCTTCTGTCTTCTTCTGTCTTCTTCTGTCTTCTTCTGTCTTCTTGTGTCTTCTTCTGTCTTCTTCTGTCTTCTTCTGTCTTCTTCTGTCTTCTTCTGTCTTCTTGTGTCTTCTTGTGTCTTCTTCTGTCTTCTTCTGTCTTCTTCTGTCTTCTTCTGTCTTCTTGTGTCTTCTTCTGTCTTCTTCTGTCTTCTTCTGTCTTCTTCTGTCTTCTTCTGTCTTCTTCTGTCTTCTTCTGTCTTCTTCTGTCTTCTTCTGTCTTCTTGTGTCTTCTTGTGTCTTCTTGTGTCTTCTTCTGTCTTCTTCTGTCTTCTTCTGTCTTCTTGTGTCTTCTTGTGTCTTCTTCTGTCTTCTTCTGTCTTCTTCTGTCTTCTTCTGTCTTCTGTCTTCTTCTGTCTTCTTCTGTCTTCTTCTGTCTTCTGTCTTCTTCTGTCTTCTTCTGTCTTCTTGTGTCTTCTTCTGTCTTCTTCTGTCTTCTTCTGTCTTCTTCTGTCTTCTTCTGTCTTCTTCTGTCTTCTTCTGTCTTCTGTCTTCTGTCTTCTGTCTTCTTCTGTCTTCTTCTGTCTTCTTCTGTCTTCTTCTGTCTTCTTCTGTCTTCTTCTGTCTTCTGTCTTCTTCTGTCTTCTTCTGTCTTCTTCTGTCTTCTTCTGTCTTCTTCTGTCTTCTTCTGTCTTCTTGTGTCTTCTTCTGTCTTCTTCTGTCTTCTTCTGTCTTCTTCTGTCTTCTGTCTTCTGTCTTCTTCTGTCTTCTTCTGTCTTCTTCTGTCTTCTTGTGTCTTCGTCTTCTTCTGTCTTCTTCTGTCTTCTTCTGTCTTCTTCTGTCTTCTTCTGTCTTCTTCTGTCTTCTTCTGTCTTCTTCTGTCTTCTTCTGTCTTCTTCTGTCTTCTGTCTTGTGTCTTCTTCTGTCTTCTTCTGTCTTCTGTCTTCTTGTGTCTTCTTGTGTCTTCTTGTGTCTTCTTCTGTCTTCTTGTGTCTTCTTGTGTCTTCTTCTGTCTTCTTCTGTCTTCTTCTGTCTTCTTCTGTCTTCTTCTGTCTTCTTCTGTCTTCTTCTGTCTTCTTCTGTCTTCTTCTGTCTTCTTCTGTCTTCTTCTGTCTTCTTCTGTCTTCTGTCTTCTTCTGTCTTCTTCTGTCTTCTTCTGTCTTCTTCTGTCTTCTTCTGTCTTCTTCTGTCTTCTTGTGTCTTCTTCTGTCTTCTTCTGTCTTCTTCTGTCTTCTTGTGTCTTCTTCTGTCTTCTTCTGTCTTCTTGTGTCTTCTTCTGTCTTCTTCTGTCTTCTTCTGTCTTCTTCTGTCTTCTTCTGTCTTCTTCTGTCTTCTTCTGTCTTCTTCTGTCTTCTTGTGTCTTCTTCTGTCTTCTTCTGTCTTCTTGTGTCTTCTTGTGTCTTCTTCTGTCTTCTTCTGTCTTCTTCTGTCTTCTTCTGTCTTCTTCTGTCTTCTTCTGTCTTCTTCTGTCTTCTTCTGTCTTCTTCTGTCTTCTTCTGTCTTCTTCTGTCTTCTTCTGTCTTCTTCTGTCTTCTTCTGTCTTCTTCTGTCTTCTTGTGTCTTCTTGTGTCTTCTTCTGTCTTCTTCTGTCTTCTTCTGTCTTCTTCTGTCTTCTTCTGTCTTCTTCTGTCTTCTTCTGTCTTCTTCTGTCTTCTTCTGTCTTCTTCTGTCTTCTTCTGTCTTCTTCTGTCTTCTTCTGTCTTCTTCTGTCTTCTGTCTTCTTCTGTCTTCTTCTGTCTTCTTGTGTCTTCTTGTGTCTTCTTGTGTCTTCTTCTGTCTTCTTCTGTCTTCTTGTGTCTTCTTCTGTCTTCTTCTGTCTTCTTCTGTCTTCTTCTGTCTTCTTCTGTCTTCTTCTGTCTTCTTCTGTCTTCTTCTGTCTTCTTCTGTCTTCTTCTGTCTTCTTCTGTCTTCTTCTGTCTTCTTCTGTCTTCTTCTGTCTTCTTCTGTCTTCTTCTGTCTTCTTGTGTCTTCTTGTGTCTTCTTGTGTCTTCTTCTGTCTTCTTCTGTCTTCTTCTGTCTTCTTCTGTCTTCTTCTGTCTTCTTCTGTCTTCTTCTGTCTTCTTCTGTCTTCTTCTGTCTTCTTCTGTCTTCTTCTGTCTTCTTGTGTCTTCTTGTGTCTTCTTGTGTCTTCTTCTGTCTTCTTCTGTCTTCTTCTGTCTTCTTCTGTCTTCTTCTGTCTTCTTCTGTCTTCTTCTGTCTTCTTCTGTCTTCTTCTGTCTTCTTCTGTCTTCTTCTGTCTTCTTCTGTCTTCTTGTGTCTTCTTCTGTCTTCTTCTGTCTTCTGTCTTCTTCTGTCTTCTTCTGTCTTCTTCTGTCTTCTGTCTTCTTCTGTCTTCTTCTGTCTTCTTCTGTCTTCTTGTGTCTTCTTCTGTCTTCTTGTGTCTTCTTGTGTCTTCTTCTGTCTTCTTCTGTCTTCTTCTGTCTTCTTCTGTCTTCTTCTGTCTTCTTCTGTCTTCTTCTGTCTTCTTCTGTCTTCTTGTGTCTTCTTCTGTCTTCTTCTGTCTTCTTCTGTCTTCTTCTGTCTTCTTCTGTCTTCTTCTGTCTTCTTCTGTCTTCTTCTGTCTTCTTCTGTCTTCTTCTGTCTTCTTCTGTCTTCTTCTGTCTTCTTCTGTCTTCTTGTGTCTTCTTGTGTCTTCTTCTGTCTTCTTCTGTCTTCTTCTGTCTTCTTCTGTCTTCTTCTGTCTTCTTCTGTCTTCTTCTGTCTTCTTCTGTCTTCTTCTGTCTTCTTGTGTCTTCTTCTGTCTTCTTCTGTCTTCTTCTGTCTTCTTCTGTCTTCTTCTGTCTTCTTCTGTCTTCTTCTGTCTTCTGTCTTCTTCTGTCTTCTTCTGTCTTCTTGTGTCTTCTTCTGTCTTCTTGTGTCTTCTTGTGTCTTCTTGTGTCTTCTTGTGTCTTCTTCTGTCTTCTTCTGTCTTCTTCTGTCTTCTTCTGTCTTCTTCTGTCTTCTTCTGTCTTCTTCTGTCTTCTTCTGTCTTCTTCTGTCTTCTTCTGTCTTCTTGTGTCTTCTTCTGTCTTCTTCTGTCTTCTTGTGTCTTCTTCTGTCTTCTTCTGTCTTCTTGTGTCTTCTTGTGTCTTCTTGTGTCTTCTTGTGTCTTCTTCTGTCTTCTTCTGTCTTCTTGTGTCTTCTTCTGTCTTCTTGTGTCTTCTTGTGTCTTCTTCTGTCTTCTTCTGTCTTCTTCTGTCTTCTTCTGTCTTCTTCTGTCTTCTTCTGTCTTCTTCTGTCTTCTTCTGTCTTCTTCTGTCTTCTTCTGTCTTCTTCTGTCTTCTTGTGTCTTCTTCTGTCTTCTTCTGTCTTCTTGTGTCTTCTTCTGTCTTCTTCTGTCTTCTTCTGTCTTCTTCTGTCTTCTTCTGTCTTCTTCTGTCTTCTTCTGTCTTCTTCTGTCTTCTTCTGTCTTCTTCTGTCTTCTTCTGTCTTCTTCTGTCTTCTTGTGTCTTCTTCTGTCTTCTTCTGTCTTCTTCTGTCTTCTTCTGTCTTCTTCTGTCTTCTTCTGTCTTCTTCTGTCTTCTTCTGTCTTCTTCTGTCTTCTTGTGTCTTCTTCTGTCTTCTTCTGTCTTCTTCTGTCTTCTTCTGTCTTCTTCTGTCTTCTTCTGTCTTCTTCTGTCTTCTTCTGTCTTCTTGTGTCTTCTTGTGTCTTCTTGTGTCTTCTTGTGTCTTCTTGTGTCTTCTTGTGTCTTCTTCTGTCTTCTTCTGTCTTCTTGTGTCTTCTTCTGTCTTCTTCTGTCTTCTTCTGTCTTCTTCTGTCTTCTTCTGTCTTCTTCTGTCTTCTTCTGTCTTCTTCTGTCTTCTTCTGTCTTCTTCTGTCTTCTTCTGTCTTCTTGCTGTCTTCTTCTGTCTTCTTCTGTCTTCTTGTGTCTTCTTGTGTCTTCTTGTGTCTTCTTCTGTCTTCTTCTGTCTTCTTCTGTCTTCTTCTGTCTTCTTCTGTCTTCTTCTGTCTTCTTCTGTCTTCTTCTGTCTTCTTCTGTCTTCTTCTGTCTTCTGTCTTGTGTCTTCTTCTGTCTTCTTGTGTCTTCTTCTGTCTTCTTCTGTCTTCTTCTGTCTTCTTCTGTCTTCTTCTGTCTTCTTCTGTCTTCTTCTGTCTTCTTCTGTCTTCTTCTGTCTTCTTCTGTCTTCTTCTGTCTTCTTGTGTCTTCTTGTGTCTTCTTCTGTCTTCTTCTGTCTTCTTCTGTCTTCTTCTGTCTTCTTCTGTCTTCTTCTGTCTTCTGTCTTGTGTCTTCTTCTGTCTTCTTCTGTCTTCTTCTGTCTTCTTCTGTCTTCTACAACGCTTATCCGATTTGACATTCTGTCATTAAATGTACAAGGTTTTAATAGTCCTCATAAGCGTACCAAAGCTTTTCATTCTTTTTTGTCCACAAAGGCCAGTATTATATGCTTACAGGAAACTCATTTTACATAAAAAACCCATCCTAAATTTTTTTCAGCTTCTTACCCGCAATTTGACTCTGCATCCACAACTGTTAAACAACGTGGAACACTAATTGGTTTCCACCGCTCTACCCCATTTACCCTCACTTCTCAAATAAAAGACCCGGAGGGAAGATACAGTACATAATTGTTACAGGCTATATTTCTGATAATCCAATCACAATAGTATCATACTATGCCCCCAATAAACGACCAACAGCATTTCTATTCCATCTTTTCCAAGTAGTAGACACAAACAAGTTTGTGGAGACTCAAACGCTACAGTTTTTCCCTTTTTAGACAAATCTCCACCAGGTCCTACTAATGGAGTAGCGAAACTCACCTTTCAGCATCTGCTACTACTGGTAGATACTTGGCGAGAAACTAATCCCACCAGCAGGCGCTACACTCAATACTCAAGTCTTTCTTACGTATAGACCATATCTTAGTCCCATCCAGTATGTTGCCAGAAATGTTATCTTCCAAAATCATTCCTTTCCCATGGACAGACCATTGTGCAGTCCTTACATCAGTAGCGTCCACAGTGCCCAGATCCCATGACAATACCTGGTGTATTAATGATTCAATACTAACCCATCCATCTCACCGTATTGATATTGAAAAAGCACTCAAGTAATCATACCTGTTACCTGATACGGAAGATATCTCAGCCCTAACTCTACGGGAAGACCATAAACCTGTCATTAGAGGTAAATTATTGCAACAAGCGTCTATGCTTAAAAAAGAACGAAAAATGACATTTGCTAAGCTTGAGTCTGTCTTCAATGCATGCCACTTGGCCTTTCAATCTTCCCTGAATGCCGTAAGTAACTCTAAACTAAAAAGAGCGGCCCAGATTCTGAAACCCATGTGCGCCGTCGTAAGTCCTAATCTGGGCCGTCGTATCTATGCGACTGATTCTTAGAATCAGTTACGCATAGATAACCATTAGATCCGACAAGCGTAAGGCTCTTACACTGACGGACCTTAAATGCAATTTTTTTTTCGCCGCTAGGTGTCGTCTCCGTTGTTTTCCTGATCGAGTATGCAAATTAGCAAAATATGCGAATTCCCAAACGTACGCGTGGTCGACGCAGTGAAGTTACGACTTTTACGTTAGATTTGCGATGCGTAAAGTTGCCCCTGGGTATATAAGGCGCAGTCAATGTTAAGTTTGTCCGTCGTTCCCGCGTCGAAATTTGAAAATTTACGTCGTTTGCGTAAGTCGTCTGTGAATAGGGCTGGATGCCATTTACGTTCACGTCGAAACCAATGACATCCTTGCGACGTCATTTAGCGCAATGCACGTCGGGAAATTTTTGGGACGGCGCATGCGCAGTACGTTCGGCGCAGGAACGCGCCTAATTTAAATGATCCACACTCCCCTACCCGGATCATTTGAATTAGGCGGGCTTGCGCCGGGGGATTCACGCTACGCCGCCGCAACTTTACAGGCAAGTGCTTTGTGAATCAAGCACTTGCCCGTAAAGCTTGCGGTGGCGTAAAGTAAATGAGATACGTTACGCCGCTGCAGAGATGCAGCGATCTACAGGAATCTGGCCCAGCCTGTTTAGATTTAAATCTATTCTTGACTGACTCAGCTGACAAACTTATACGTAAATGCCAACAAACCTGACACCCCAATGGCAAGATGCCTGAAATTAGCACAGCATCCACAAACTCCCATCAGACTCAAAATTTCCTGTAAAACTTACTCTAGCAACCCTGTTAAAATATTAGAAGTCTTTCGTTCTAATCTCGCCAATGTGTATTCTACTCAAAATTTTGACAAGACAAAAGCGGACACTTTGTTTTCTAAAATCACGCTCCCTACTTTAAGTCAAGAGCAGTGAGATCTTCTTGAAGACCCCATTTTAGGCACTGAAGTATCAATTTCCAAAAAAAACTAAAAAACTTAAGAAAAGACCGAGCCCATATGGTTTTTCTGCAGCCTACTACAAACAGTTTACTCACATTCTAGAACCAATCCTAACCACCATCTTGGCAGGACACTCATTCAGAACAGAAACCCTGACATCTATTATCGCCTTGATCCCGAAACCACACTCCTGGGCTAACTATCGCCCTATATCTCTCCTGAATCTAGACATAAAACTAATAGCTAATATTCTGGCAAACAGATAGAATAATATTATAGGTGGCTTAATAAATAGGGATCAGACAGGCTTTATACCCAAACAACAAGCAGGCGATAACATTAGGCAAGCACTTTTACTTATCCATGCAGCCAAATCTAGGAACATCCCGTCTTGCCTGGTATCTTTAAATATTAAGAAAGCATTTGATTCAGTCTCCTGGCCCTATATGCAATACACACTCCAAAAATGGGGTTTTGGTAATATTTTCCTAACTTGGGTCTCCTCCCTATACGAGAGTCCAAAGGCATATTTAAAATACGCTGGCTATAAATCATCAAAATTTGACATCGGTAGAGGAACTAGACAGGGAAGCCCCCTTTCCCCGTTGCTGTTTGCTCTACTTATAGAACCACTAGCACAATTAATTAGAACCAATGTTGACATTAAAGGCATAGAGTTAGGTGGATACGAACATGTTATGTCTTTTCGCAGACGATATCCTCATTTTTATGTCCAATCCACATATAACAGCCCCAAGACTCTGGATAACTTTGCTCAAATTTCAGGACTCCATGTAAATCCCTCTAAATTAAATGCACTAAATATGTCACTGCCTCAATCTGATCTACTCCTCGCCCAAAATTCTTTACCCTATAACTGGGTTCCGAAGCAACTTCCTTATTTAGGAATTCAGCTTACAGTCTCCCTTAAAGAACTGTTTGCTGCCAATTATCTACCTCTACTGAAGCAATCAACTAGTTTAATGAAAATGAGAAGAAGAGTAACCGCTCAGATGAACCAGAGAACCTTCTCACTGGATCCAAACCATGGGTGCCGGCAAAGCAATGATATGCAAAATTGAAGAGAAAAGCTAGGACAGCCGCAGTCCAAAAGCGTTCCTTTTAATAAAACTGGTCACAAAAATAACATGCCACAGCAAAAAATAGGACCGAAGTTGACGCGTTTCGCACTGTATTTTAGTGCTTAATCATAGCTCATGATTAAGCACTGAAGTACAGTGCGAAACGCGTCAACTTCTGTCCTATTTTTTGCTGTGGCATGTTATTTTTGTGACCAGTTTTATTAAAAGGAACGTTTTTGGAGTGCGTCTGTCCTAGCTTTTCTCTTTAGTTTAATGAAAATATTGGACTTCCCTCCCGCTGTCTTGGTCCGGCAGGATAAATACGGTTAAAATGTCAATTCTACCTTAATTTTTATACTTATTTAGAGTATTTCCTATCCCTTTACCATCTTACTTTCATAAATTAAGAGGAGGCATTCCTCCTCTTAATTTATGGAGGTATAGTGTAGATTTCGGAATACAGGGTTTAGTTGTGCACCAAATGTAGGACATAACTCTACGTTGAGTGAGTCTTAGAAAGTAAGATGGTAAAGGGATAGGAAATACTCTAAATAAGTATAAAAATTAAGGTAGAATTGACATTTTAACCGTATTTATCCTGCCGGACCAAGACAGCGGGAGGGAAGTCCATATTTTCATTACCCAACTTCTCCTCTTACTTCAACGCTGCACAGATAGCATCACTATCTAAGTACCGCACTACAGATGAAATACCTTAATGGGTTGTTATAGAGTCTGTTGACAGTGACCCGTTGTCAGTAGCCAATTTGCTATGGCTCAGAACCGCTGATAGGTCCCATCTATCCAACCCCATAACACAACACTCTCTAGCTATCTGGGATAAATTTAAAAGTTCCCACATACTTCAATCCTCACATAATCCCCTGCTATCCTTTCTTAATAATCCTGCCTTCTCTCCTGCTTGGAAATATCCAAAATCTTTTTCAGCATGGTCCTCCCCTAACCTGCTTCGCCTACACAACCTAGTATCTAATTCTAATATCCACACCTTTCCTATACTATGTGAATCATTTGGGTTTCCAAGGTCTGAATTATTCAGATACTTTTACAAATTAAAAATTTCTATGAAGCACTACTCACCGCTCTTCACTAACTCAACTCTCCCAATTTGAACGGATTTGCATTAGCAACCCACATGTCAGAGGTCTAATCTCAATTCTGTATCGCCTAATAAATGAAAACTCTAATGATTCATTACCTTTGTACGTGACTAAATGGACGCAAGACATGAACATAATATTAGATGACAAAGACTGGTCGAATATATGGTTAGTCACTAAGAACTCCTCTCCTAACTGCTTTGCTGTGGAAACAAATAATAAGGTTTTGACACGTTGGTACCTAGTACCAGCTAGAATAGCAAAATTTGCTAACCAAATTGTTTTAGAGGCTGTGACGCACCTGGTACTCACTTCCACATATGGTGGCAATGTCCGGTCGTCAAGGAATTCTGCTCAAGTATTTTTCGTATGGCATCTAAAGCCCTTGATAAAAATATTTCTCCAGACCCAGCTACAGCACTTTTAAACCTAAAACCTGCAATGCGCACAAATACTCAATTTAAATTGTTAATACACCTTAGCACTGCAGCCAAGCAGACCATTGCTAAAGCATGGAAAACAAAAACTTTAATTGTAGCGGAAGCCAAACACAGTATGAATAGATCACTTATCCATGCAAAGATGTCAGCCATTGATAATAATAAAATTAATAATTTTCATAAGATTTGGCAACCTTGGGTAAAACATCTTCTCCCCACTGACTTTGACCAGTCTTTGTTGTCCCCGGACTAAGATATAGACAATTAGTATTCAGTTCAGTATGTATATATTTGTTAACAGCGACCCAGACCACCACCCCGGTTATTTTTATTTTTTTTTATTTTTTTTTCTCCATGAACTACAGTCAGTGCATTTTAACTACTGTAAACTTAATTAATTGTGATAGTTCATGTACTAGTACAGTACATGATACATCAAAATCTGTATGTACCTTTTGTATATTGGACTATGTACTTCTATATATTCCCCTTCCCTTTTCTTTTTTGTTCCCCACATGAAACTCTAATAAAAATATTTGACAAGAATGTGGCATCCTATTAGGTGTCATCCTTATCCCTGGCTGCTTGAGCCAGTGGGAAACATACTGTCATGTCCCTCCGGAAATTCGGAAAATGGGCTGTTTCATCTGGTATGGATAGGCAGCTTTTCATTGCCAGAGCAGATAACTAGAATTGAGCGGACACCTGGATGTTCGGGTTCGGAACTTTGAAAAAAAAGTTCTTCAATGGGGTTCGGGAACTTTGACCCGAACCCCATTGAAGTCAATGGGGACCCGGACTTTTGACAACTAAAATTGGCCCATCATTAAACCCCCATTCATCTGCCCTTTAAAATACAGGCTTACGGGCACACATACGCTCCCCCTGTACCTTTTGAGATATATATATATACATTCCTTCCCATATATTTGTAATTTATACCTTTTATCCATACCTCTTTTTTTTTATATACTACGTATTATCATGCAGTTTGTGTATATGTATATGTATTTATTTATTTATTTATTCATTTATTTATGTATGTCTATACCACTGTATATATGAGTACTTTGCTGTTCTATTTTTGAACATCTAGCGCGTATGTAGACATTTTCTTATTTTATTTTTCAAGGATTAATTCAATAGGACTCCATATCCACATGTTGTATGTATACTGTGCACACCTTATGGATCATATCCCCACCACTCCCCCTCTCTTTCATTCCCTCTCCCTCTCCCCTTTGTTTCTCTCCTACCCCCCCCTTTCTTTCCCCCGCCGTCCACCTGCTATCCCCTTCCCTCTTCAGCCCGCCGCCCTCGCCAGCCCTCCACGTGCGCTCCAGACCTCGGGTTGAGAACCATCTACATCCCCATGATGCCCTCCTTCGGATGAAGCAGTGACCTCCCCGCACAGCGCTCCCTCTGACTGGAAAAGGAACTCCCCTCCTCGGATGACAGCTCACCCAGCTAAAAGAAACCATTACATGCCTGTTCCATACTGCTCAAATGTCAGTGTAACAACCACATGTGTCTGATTTTAACCATTAAATTGTTTTTAAGCTACTACACCCAGAGGCGCCTCTCTCCTTGACTTTTTTCATAGTTGTATAGTGATGTCATAGTGGTATAGTGATGTCATAGTGGTATAGTGATGTCATAGTGGTGTGATGTCATAGTGGTATGGTGATGTGATGTCATAGTGATATAGTGGTATAATGTCATAGTGGTATAGTGATGACATGGTGGTATAGTGATGTCATAGTGGTGTGATGTCATAGTGGTGTGATGTCATAGTGGTATAGTGATGTCATAGTGGTGTGATGTCATAGTGGTATATTGATGTCATAGTGGTGTGATGTCATAGTGGTATAGTGATGTCATAGTGGTATAATGTCATAGTGGTATAGTGATGTCATAGTGATGTGATGTCATAGTGATATAGTGGTATAGTGATGACATAGTGGTATAGTGATGTCATAGTGGTATAGTGATGTCATAGTGGTGTGATGTCATAGTGATATAGTGGTATAATGTCATAGTGGTATAGTGATGACATAGTGGTATAGTGATGTCATAGTGGTGTGATGTCATAGTGGTGTGATGTCATAGTGGTATAGTGATGTCATAGTGATATAGTGATGTCATAGTGGTATAGTGATGTCATAGTGGTGTCATAGTTGTATAGTGGTGTGATGTCATAGTGGTATAGTGATGTCATAGTGGTGTGATGTCATAGTGGTATAGTGATGTCATAGTTGTATAGTGGTGTGATGTCATAGTGGTATAGTGATGTCATAGTGATATAGTGGTGGGATGTCATAGTGGTATAGTGATGTCATAGTGATATAGTGATGTCATAGTGGTATAGTGATGTCATAGTGGTATAGTGATGTCATAGTGATATAGTGATGTCATAGTGGTATAGTGATGTCATAGTGGTGTCATAGTTGTATAGTGGTGTGATGTCATAGTGGTATAGTGATGTCATAGTGGTATAGTGATGTCATAGTGGTGAGATTTCCTAGTGGTATAGTGATGTGTTGTCATAGTGATATAGTGGTATAATGTCATAGTGGTATAGTGATGACATAGTGGTATAGTGATGTCATAGTGGTGTGATGTCATAGTGGTGTGATGTCATAAGTGGTGTGATGTCATAGTGGTATAGTGATGTCATAGTGGTGTGATGTCATAGTGGTATAGTGATGTCATAGTGGTGTGATGTCATAGTGGGATAGTTGTATAGTGGTGTGATGTCATAGTGGTATAGTGATGTCATAGTGGTGTGATGTCATAGTGGTGTCATAGTGGGGTCATAGTTGTATAGTGATGTCATAGTGGTGTGATGTCATAGTGGTATAGTGATGTCATAGTGGTATAATGTCATAGTGATATAGTGATGTCATAGTGATGTGATGTCATAGTGATATAGTGGTGTGATGTCATAGAGGTATAGTGATGTCATAGTGATATAGTGATGTCATAGTGGTGTGATGTCATAGTGGTATAGTGATGTCATAGTGGTATAATTTCATAGTGGTATAGTGATGTCATAGTGATGTGATGTCATAGTGATATACTGGTATAATGTCATAGTGGTATAGTGATGACATAGTGGTATAGTGATGTCATAGTTGTGTGATGTCATAGTGGTGTGATGTCATAGTGATATAGTGGTATAATGTCATAGTGGTATAGTGATGACATAGTGGTGTGATGTCATAGTGGTGTGATGTCATAGTTGTATAGTGATGTCATAGTGGTGTGATGTCATAGTGGTATAGTGATGTCATAGTGATGTGATGTCATAGTGATATAGTGGTGTGATGTCATAGTGGTATAGTGATGACAGTGGTATAGTGATGTCATAGTGGTGTGATGTCATAGTGGTGTGATGTCATAGTGATATAGGGATGTCATAGTGGTGTGATGTCATAGTGGTATAGTGATGTCATAGTGGTGTGATGTCATAGTGGTATAGTGATGTCATAGTGGTATAATGTCATAGTGGTATAGTGATGTCATAGTGATGTGATGTCATAGTGATATAGTGGTGTGATGTCATAGTTGTATAGTGATGTCATAGTGGTGTGATGTCATAGTGGTATAGTGATGTCATAGTTGTATAGTGGTGTGATGTCATAGTGGTATAGTGATGTCATAGTGATATAGTGGTGGGATGTCATAGTGGAATAGTGATGTCATAGTGATATAGTGATGTCATAGTGGTATAGTGATGTCATAGTGGTATAGTGATGTCATAGTGATATAGTGATGTCATAGTGGTATAGTGATGTCATAGTGGTGTCATAGTTGTATAGTGGTGTGATGTCATAGTGGTATAGTGATGTCATAGTGGTATAGTGATGTCATAGTGGTGTGATTTCCTAGTGGTATAGTGATGTGTTGTCATAGTGATATAGTGGTATAATGTCATAGTGGTATAGTGATGTCATAGTGGTATAGTGATGTCATAGTGGTGTGATGTCATAGTGGTATGGTGATGTGATGTCATAGTGATATAGTGGTATAATGTCATAGTGGTATAGTGATGACATGGTGGTATAGTGATGTCATAGTGGTGTGATGTCATAGTGGTATAGTGATGTCATAGTGGTGTGATGTCATAGTGGTATATTGATGTCATAGTGGTGTGATGTCATAGTGGTATAGTGATGTCATAGTGGTATAATGTCATAGTGGTATAGTGATGTCATAGTGATGTGATGTCATAGTGATATAGTGGTATAGTGATGACATAGTGGTATAGTGATGTCATAGTGGTATAGTGATGTCATAGTGGTGTGATGTCATAGTGATATAGTGGTATAATGTCATAGTGGTATAGTGATGTGATGTCATAGTGGTATAGTGATGTCATAGTGATGTGATGTCATAGTGATATAGTGGTATAGTGATGTCATAGTGGTGTGATGTCATAGTAGTGTGATGTCATAGTGGTATAGTGATGTCATAGTGATATAGTGGTGTGATGTCATAGTGGTATAGTGATGTCATAGTGATATAGTGATGTCATAGTGGTATAGTGATGTCATAGTGGTGTCATAGTTGTATAGTGGTGTGATGTCATAGTGGTATAGTGATGTCATAGTGGTGTGATGTCATAGTGGTATAGTGATGTCATAGTTGTATAGTGGTGTGATGTCATAGTGGTATAGTGATGTCATAGTGATATAGTGGTGGGATGTCATAGTGGTATAGTGATGTCATAGTGATATAGTGATGTCATAGTGGTATAGTGATGTCATAGTGGTATAGTGATGTCATAGTGATATAGTGATGTCATAGTGGTATAGTGATGTCATAGTGGTGTCATAGTTGTATAGTGGTGTGATGTCATAGTGGTATAGTGATGTCATAGTGGTATAGTGATGTCATAGTGGTGTGATTTCCTAGTGGTATAGTGATGTGTTGTCATAGTGATATAGTGGTATAATGTCATAGTGGTATAGTGATGACATAGTGGTATAGTGATGTCATAGTGGTGTGATGTCATAGTGGTGTGATGTCATAAGTGGTGTGATGTCATAGTGGTATAGTGATGTCATAGTGGTGTGATGTCATAGTGGTATAGTGATGTCATAGTGGTGTGATGTCATAGTGGTATAGTGATGTCATAGTGGTATAGTGATGTCATAGTGGTGTCATAGTTGTATAGTGGTGTGATGTCATAGTGGTATAGTGATGTCATAGTGGTGTGATGTCATAGTGGTGTCATAGTGGGGTCATAGTTGTATAGTGATGTCATAGTGGTGTGATGTCATAGTGGTATAGTGATGTCATAGTGGTATAATGTCATAGTGATATAGTGATGTCATAGTGATGTGATGTCATAGTGATATAGTGGTGTGATGTCATAGAGGTATAGTGATGTCATAGTGATATAGTGATGTCATAGTGGTGTGATGTCATAGTGGTATAGTGATGTCATAGTGGTATCATTTCATAGTGGTATAGTGATGTCATAGTGATGTGATGTCATAGTGATATACTGGTATAATGTCATAGTGGTATAGTGATGACATAGTGGTATAGTGATGTCATAGTTGTGTGATGTCATAGTGGTGTGATGTCATAGTGATATAGTGGTATAATGTCATAGTGGTATAGTGATGACATAGTGGTGTGATGTCATAGTGGTGTGATGTCATAGTTGTATAGTGATGTCATAGTGGTGTGATGTCATAGTGGTATAGTGATGTCATAGTGATGTGATGTCATAGTGATATAGTGGTGTGATGTCATAGTGGTATAGTGATGACAGTGGTATAGTGATGTCATAGTGGTGTGATGTCATAGTGGTGTGATGTCATAGTGGTATAGGGATGTCATAGTGGTGTGATGTCATAGTGGTATAGTGATGTCATAGTGGTGTGATGTCATAGTGGTATAGTGATGTCATAGTGGTATAATGTCATAGTGGTATAGTGATGTCATAGTGATGTGATGTCATAGTGATATAGTGGTGTGATGTCATAGTTGTATAGTGATGTCATAGTGGTGTGATGTCATAGTGGTATAGTGATGTCATAGTTGTATAGTGGTGTGATGTCATAGTGGTATAGTGATGTCATAGTGATATAGTGGTGGGATGTCATAGTGGAATAGTGATGTCATAGTGATATAGTGATGTCATAGTGGTATAGTGATGTCATAGTGGTATAGTGATGTCATAGTGATATAGTGATGTCATAGTGGTATAGTGATGTCATAGTGGTGTCATAGTTGTATAGTGGTGTGATGTCATAGTGGTATAGTGATGTCATAGTGGTATAGTGATGTCATAGTGGTGTGATTTCCTAGTGGTATAGTGATGTGTTGTCATAGTGATATAGTGGTATAATGTCATAGTGGTATAGTGATGTCATAGTGGTATAGTGATGTCATAGTGGTGTGATGTCATAGTGGTATGGTGATGTGATGTCATAGTGATATAGTGGTATAATGTCATAGTGGTAGTGATGACATGGTGGTATAGTGATGTCATAGTGGTGTGATGTCATAGTGGTATAGTGATGTCATAGTGGTAGTGATGTCATAGTGGTATATTGATGTCATAGTGGTGTGATGTCATAGTGGTATAGTGATGTCATAGTGGTATAGTGATGTCATAGTGGTATAGTGATGTCATAGTGGTGTGATGTCATAGTGGTATAGTGATGACATAGTGGTATAGATGTCATAGTGATATAGTGATGTCATAGTGGTGTGATGTCATAGTGATATAGTGGTATAATGTCATAGAGGTATAGTGATGTCATAGTGATATAGTGATGTCATAGTGATGTGATGTCATAGTGGTATAGTGATGTCATAGTGGTGTGATGTCATAGTAGTGTGATGTCATAGTGATAGTGATGTCATAGTGATATAGTGGTGTGATGTCATAGTGGTATAGTGATGACATAGTGATATAGTGATGTCATAGTGGTATAGTGATGTCATAGTGGTGTCATAGTTGTATAGTGGTGTGATGTCATAGTGGTATAGTGATGTCATAGTGGTGTGATGTCATAGTGGTATAGTGATGTCATAGTTGTATAGTGGTGTGATGTCATAGTGGTATAGTGATGTCATAGTGATATAGTGGTGGGATGTCATAGTGGTATAGTGATGTCATAGTGATATAGTGATGTCATAGTGGTATAGTGATGTCATAGTGGTATAGTGATGTCATAGTGATATAGTGATGTCATAGTGGTATAGTGATGTCATAGTGGTGTCATAGTTGTATAGTGGTGTGATGTCATAGTGGTATAGTGATGTCATAGTGGTATAGTGATGTCATAGTGGTGTGATTTCCTAGTGGTATAGTGATGTGTTGTCATAGTGATATAGTGGTATAATGTCATAGTGGTATAGTGATGACATAGTGGTATAGTGATGTCATAGTGGTGTGATGTCATAGTGGTGTGATGTCATAAGTGGTGTGATGTCATAGTGGTATAGTGATGTCATAGTGGTGTGATGTCATAGTGGTATAGTGATGTCATAGTGGTGTGATGTCATAGTGGTATAGTGATGTCATAGTGGTATAGTGATGTCATAGTGGTGTCATAGTTGTATAGTGGTGTGATGTCATAGTGGTATAGTGATGTCATAGTGGTGTGATGTCATAGTGGTGTCATAGTGGGGTCATAGTTGTATAGTGATGTCATAGTGGTGTGATGTCATAGTGGTATAGTGATGTCATAGTGGTATAATGTCATAGTGATATAGTGATGTCATAGTGATGTGATGTCATAGTGATGTGATGTCATAGTGATATAGTGGTGTGATGTCATAGAGGTATAGTGATGTCATAGTGATATAGTGATGTCATAGTGGTGTGATGTCATAGTGGTATAGTGATGTCATAGTGGTATCATTTCATAGTGGTATAGTGATGTCATAGTGATGTGATGTCATAGTGATATACTGGTATAATGTCATAGTGGTATAGTGATGACATAGTGGTATAGTGATGTCATAGTTGTGTGATGTCATAGTGGTGAGATGTCATAGTGATATAGTGGTATAATGTCATAGTGGTATAGTGATGACATAGTGGTGTGATGTCATAGTGGTGTGATGTCATAGTTGTATAGTGATGTCATAGTGGTGTGATGTCATAGTGGTATAGTGATGTCATAGTGATGTGATGTCATAGTGATATAGTGGTGTGATGTCATAGTGGTATAGTGATGACAGTGGTATAGTGATGTCATAGTGGTGTGATGTCATAGTGGTGTGATGTCATAGTGGTATAGGGATGTCATAGTGGTGTGATGTCATAGTGGTATAGTGATGTCATAGTGGTGTGATGTCATAGTGGTATAGTGATGTCATAGTGGTATAATGTCATAGTGGTATAGTGATGACATAGTGGTATAGTGATGTCATAGTTGTGTGATGTCATAGTGGTGTGATGTCATAGTGATATAGTGGTATAATGTCATAGTGGTAAAGTGATGACATAGTGGTATAGTGATGTCATAGTGGTGTGATGTCATAGTGATATAGTGGCATAATGTCATAGTGGTATAGTGATGACATAGTGGTGTGATGTCATAGTGATATAGTGGTGTGATGTCATAGTGGTATAGTGATGTCATAGTGATATAGTGATGTCATAGTGGTGTGATGTCATAGTGGTATAGTGATGTCATAGTGGTATAATGTCATACTGGTATAGTGATGTCATAGTGATGTGATGTCATAGTGATATAGTGGTATAATGTCATAGTGGTATAGTGATGACATAGTGGTATAGTGATGTCATAGTGGTGTGATGTCATAGTGGTATAGTGATGTCATAGTGGTGTGATGACAGTGGTATAGTGATGACATAGTGGTATAGTGATGTCATAGTGGTATAGTGATGTCATAGTGATATAGTGATGTCATAGTGGTATAGTGATGTCATAGTGGTGTCATAGTTGTATAGTGGTGTGATGTCATAGTGGTATAGTGATGTCATAGTGGTATAGTGATGTCATAGTGGTGTGATGTCATAGTGGTATAGTGATGTGATGTCATAGTGATATAGTGGTATAATGTCATAGTGGTATAGTGATGACATGGTGTTATAGTGATGTCATAGTGGTGTGATGTCATAGTGATGTGATGTCATAGTGGTATAGTGATGTCATAGTGGTGTGATGTCATAGTGGTATAGTGATGTCATAGTGGTGTCATAGTTGTATAGTGGTGTGATGTCATAGTGGTATAGTGATGTCATAGTGATGTGATGTCATAGTGATATAGTGGTGTGATATCATATTGGTATAGTGATGTCATAGTGATATAGTGATGTCATAGTGGTATAGTGATGTCATAGTGGTGTGATGGTAGAGTGATGTCATAGTGGTATAATGTCATAGTAGTATAGTGATGTCATAGTGATGTGATGTCATAGTGATATATTGGTATAATGTCATAGTGGTATAGTGATGACATAGTGGTATAGTGATGTCATAGTGGTGTGATGTCATAGTGGTATAGTGATGTCATAGTGGTGTGATGTCATAGTGGTATAGTCATGTCATAGTGGTATAGTCATGTCATAGTGATGTAATGTCATAGTGATATAGTGGTGCGATGTCATAGTGGTATAGTGATGACAGTGGTATAGTGATGTTATAGTGGTGTGATGTCATAGTGGTGTGATGTCATAGTGGTATAGTGATGTCATAGTGGTGTGATGTCATAGTGGTATAGTGATGTCATAGTGATATGATGTCATAGTGCTATACTGGTGTGATGTCATAGTGGTATAGTGATGTCATAGTGGTATAGTGATGTCATAGTGGTATAGTGATGTCATAGTGGTGTCATAGTTGTATAGTGGTGTGATGTCATAGTGGTGTGATGTCATAGTGGTGTGATGTCACAGTGGTATAGTGATGTCATAGTGGGGTCATAGTTGTATAGTGGTGTGATGTCATAGTGATATAGTGATGTCATAGTGATGTGATGTCATAGTGATATAGTGGTGTTATGTCATAGTGGTATAGTGATGTCATAGTGATATAGTGATGTCATAGTGGTATAGTGATGTCATAGTGGTGTCATAGTTGTATAGTGGTGTGATGTCATAGTGGTGTGATGTCATAGTGGTATAGTGATGTCATAGTGGTATAGTGATGTCATATTGGGATAGTGATGTCATAGTGGTATAATGTCATAGGGGTATAGTGATGTCATATTGATGTGATGTCATAGTGATATAGTGGTGTGATGTCATAGTGGTATAGTGATGTCATAGTTGTATAGTGGTGTGATGTCATAGTGATATAGTGGTATAATGTCATAGTGGTATAGTGATGTCATAGTGATATAGTGATGTCATAGTGGTACAGTGATGTCATTGTGGTATAGTGATGTCATAGTGATATCGTGATGTCATAGTGGTATAGTGATGTCATAGTGGTGTCATAGTTGTATAGTGGTGTGATGTCATAGTGGTATAGTGATGTCATAGTGGTATAGTGATGTCATAGTGATGTGATGTCATAGTGGTATAGTGATGTGATGTCATAGTGATATAGTGGTATAATGTCATAGTGGTATAGTGATGACATGGTGGTATAGTGATGTCATAGTGGTGTGATGTCATAGTGGTGTGATGTCATAGTGGTATAGTGATGTCATAGTGGTGTGATGTCATAGTGGTATAGTGATGTCATAGTGGTGTGTTGTCATAGTGGTATAGTGATGTCACAGTGGTATAGTGATGTCATAGTGGTGTGATGTCATAGTGGTATAGTGATGTCATAGTGGTGTCATAGTTGTATAGTGGTGTGATGTCATAGTGGTATAGTGATGTCATAGTGATGTGATGTCATAGTGATATAGTGGTGTGATATCATATTGGTATAGTGATGTCATAGTGATATAGTGATGTCATAGTGGTATAGTGATGTCATAGTGGTGTGATGGTAGAGTGATGTCATAGTGGTATAATGTCATAGTAGTATAGTGATGTCATAGTGATGTGATGTCATAGTGATATATTGGTATAATGTCATAGTGGTATAGTGATGACATAGTGGTATAGTGATGTCATAGTGGTGTGATGTCATAGTGGTATAGTGATGTCATAGTGGTGTGATGTCATAGTGGTATAGTCATGTCATAGTGGTATAGTCATGTCATAGTGATGTAATGTCATAGTGATATAGTGGTGTGATGTCATAGTGGTATAGTGATGACAGTGGTATAGTGATGTTATAGTGGTGTGATGTCATAGTGGTGTGATGTCATAGTGGTATAGTGATGTCATAGTGGTGTGATGTCATAGTGGTATAGTGATGTCATAGTGATATGATGTCATAGTGCTATACTGGTGTGATGTCATAGTGGTATAGTGATGTCATAGTGGTATAGTGATGTCATAGTGGTATAGTGATGTCATAGTGGTGTCATAGTTGTATAGTGGTGTGATGTCATAGTGGTGTGATGTCATAGTGGTGTGATGTCACAGTGGTATAGTGATGTCATAGTGGGGTCATAGTTGTATAGTGGTGTGATGTCATAGTGATATAGTGATGTCATAGTGATGTGATGTCATAGTGATATAGTGGTGTTATGTCATAGTGGTATAGTGATGTCATAGTGATATAGTGATGTCATAGTGGTATAGTGATGTCATAGTGGTGTCATAGTTGTATAGTGGTGTGATGTCATAGTGGTGTGATGTCATAGTGGTATAGTGATGTCATAGTGGTATAGTGATGTCATATTGGGATAGTGATGTCATAGTGGGTATAGTGATGTCATATTGATGTGATGTCATAGTGATATAGTGGTGTGATGTCATAGTGGTATAGTGATGTCATAGTTGTATAGTGGTGTGATGTCATAGTGATATAGTGGTATAATGTCATAGTGGTATAGTGATGTCATAGTGATATAGTGATGTCATAGTGGTACAGTGATGTCATAGTGGTATAGTGATGTCATAGTGATATAGTGATGTCATAGTGGTATAGTGATGTCATAGTGGTGTCATAGTTGTATAGTGGTGTGATGTCATAGTGGTATAGTGATGTCATAGTGGTATAGTGATGTCATAGTGATGTGATGTCATAGTGGTATAGTGATGTGATGTCATAGTGATATAGTGGTATAATGTCATCGTGGTATAGTGATGACATGGTGGTATAGTGATGTCATAGTGGTGTGATGTCATAGTGGTGTGATGTCATAGTGGTATAGTGATGTCATAGTGGTGTGATGTCATAGTGGTATAGTGATGTCATAGTGGTGTGTTGTCATAGTGGTATAGTGATGTCATAGTGGTATAGTGATGTCATAGTGGTGTGATGTCATAGTGGTATAGTGATGTCATAGTGGTGTGATGTCATAGTGGTATAGTGATGCCATAGTGGTGTGATGTCATAGTGGTATAGTGATGTCATAGTGGTATAATGTCATAGTGGTATAGTGATGTCATAGTGATGTGATGTCATAGTGATATAGTGGTGTGATGTCATAGTGGTATAGTGATGTCATAGTGATATAGTGATGTCATAGTGGTGTGATGTCATAGTGGTATAGTGATGTCATAGTGGTAAAATGTCATAGTGGTATAGTGATGTCATAGTGATGTGATGTCATAGTGATATAGTGGTATAGTGATGACATAGTGGTATAGTGATGTCATAGTGGTGTGATGTCATAGTGATATAGTGGTATAATGTCATAGTGGTATAGTGATGACATAGTGGTATAGTGATGTCATAGTGGTGTGATGTCATAGTTGTATAGTGATGTCATAGTGATATAGTGGTGTGATGTCATAGTGGTATAGTGATGTCATAGTGATATAGTGATGTCATAGG